>NC_063277.1:10202384-10511051 GCF_910591885.1 Bombus terrestris
ACACAGATAAATCGCAGGATTGAAGTTCAAATTTAGCTCTGGTCCAATTTCAATATTAATTTAACTTTCTAAATTGTGTACAACATTTTGATGATATAAAAATAATAAAACATTAGCGTGTTAAAGGTAAAATATCACCGAACGGCGACGTATTTACGGAAAATATCGTAAATGCGATAAAATAAAATAAAATAGACAAATTAACGAGAAACACAAATCAATTAACATCAGTTTGACTTTGAAGAGATCGTTCGGGATGTAAGATAAAGTTTACTTTACACATATAAACACTTATAGTATTAAACCTTGTGCAAACTAATATCTCTCCAAACAAATTTAAGTACCAATATTTAGACTTCCAACGATCGTTTCTATCTTCGCTAATTTTACTCACCCAAGGGAGAGGATACAACAAAGATAAAGAAATTGCCAGACAATCGCTCGAGAGAATTCCGGTTAAGGAATGAAAAGCATTAAACACGATGACACTTTGCCCGGATCTTACGGGTGAACACAAGTATGTCAGCGATGCCACGCCTTTGATCAGCGAGAGAACATAACAGCAGGGAAAGAACGATTCAATTACGCCTGTCCCCGTAAACTATTTCTATACACGTATTCGTGCGCGTTCGCGCGCACCAGGGGTGGCGTTTGAATGCACCATCGTGATAAGTGTGTGCTCCGGCAACCTGTAACGTTCCCCCGAGGTGTTCCGGAGGCGACGAGCTCTGAGCTCGGGGATTCGACTTAGAAGGGTAAACCGAGCACGACGAGTATACACGCAGCAGCCGCACCAGCAAAGCTCCACTTCGTGATTCTTCGTCGTAGACGACTGCGAGCGTTTGCATCCCTCTACGTTTGTACACCAACGAATCTGTCGTGAACCAGAAAACAGAAGAGGTTACCGACGAACGAGAGAGACTCGGATCATCAAAGAGAAAGGGAGAAGCAATTTCTCGAACGGAGAAAGAGACGGCTGAAGAGATCAAACGTTTGATAGAGAGGGAACGTTGAAGTGGAGTCGCGCTGAAAGGGTAGGTACACTACCTTCTGCAAGTATTTGGACACCAGGGTCTTGTTGCACAATGAGACAAATATTATTAGTGAAATTTTACTAATCAGAAGTTACCAGTATTAGTGAATATCCGTCAACAATAATAAGAAGTTTAGTTTAAAATTAAAATTACATATTGAGTTTTTTTTTAATTACAAGTTATTTGATGATCTTATTTAATAAGAAAGAAGTGCAATTGTGAAGAAAAATTGTATAATGTCAGTTCTCTATTAAGACGTGCAACATTTTAATGCTTTGAATATTTTAGTATTATCAGAAGGAATATTTTTAAAATTATAGAGAGGGTGGACCAATACGTGTGAGTTCAAGGCCAAAGTCGAATAAAAAGATAATTATATATACATGAATGTATTGAATTTAAAAATTACCTGGCTGTAAGAGATACAAAATATTCGTATTAATTATTTCTCTATCTCCGTATTAACACTAAACCTACCAACGGCGGTCAAATTGATCGCTCTCAAACTTCTGCACAAATTTAACCATATTTAAACTTTATCATTCGCTTCATAATTTCTGACTTTTCCTAAAACATGCATACAATATATTTTTCGGTATTTACTTTTAATTTGCTCTTTTATTTTCTGAGAAAAATTTTGTACTTGTCATAAAAACATAATCTATCTCTGGATCAAGATGGACACCAGCTGTCAAGACATATCAACTCAGGCCCATAATAATTCTAAGGCACCGCCATAAAATTTAGCATTTTTTACAGCCCATTGTTACCAACATTTTAAAAATCGAGAAGTTTCTTAGGGTTATTGCTCATTACGATAAAACACGGGAAAAGCTTTCTCAACTCTACCCTCGAGTAACCGTTGGTGGAGAACGGCCAATACTCATCAATATTTTTGTATAAATATCGCCGTCACAGGCCATATTCTTATTTGCTATTGTTCTTTCGACTAGAATACATCTCAGTTTGTTAGTCAATTAGTCAACATCTAAACTTGTTATCTCTAAAACTCAGACAGAAAACATCTCAGAGCGTTTTGCGTAAAATTGTTACAAAGAGGAAAATAAAGCATATCAAATTTGACAATAATTTTGTATTCCGTACATGGTATTATTCTGTGATAAATATTTACCCTAGAAATATCAAGACTTTAAAAAAAAAGTTGTAAAAAAGAAATTACGGACATAGAAGAAGACTGTTCAGTGTGCGATGAACTTCAGCATCGACTGAAGTTCAGAAAAACGACATGGAAACACATGAAAAGTTATTTAAAACCGAATCAAAGTTGAATATTATAAATAAGTCCAAAGCAAAAAGGAAAGAAATTATCATTGACAACAAAGGGTGAGACTGATGTAGAGAAACAACGTATCGAAACTGGACCCGATGGGACAGTTTGGAGAGAAATAGATGCAAGTCCCAAACCTGGCAGGACATCACTCCATAATATTTTTAGGGATATGCTAAACGGCATATTATGAAAGGACAAGCAAAGACGGTATTTTATCTCATCATTGATCATCGTATAAGGGATCATATAACAAAATGTACGGAAGAAGAAGAATTTAGAATATTGGGGACTAAGAGGGATCTAGATGCAACAAAACTAGATGCATTTATTGCTCTGCTATATGCTATATGCTATGTACAAAATTTAGATGTCTCATATTTGTGGAATAAAATTTGGAGACCTGCGTTTTTTTCAAAAACAATGAACAGAAATGACTTCGCTGAAATTGTGAGGTTTATACGATTTGATAAGAAAAGCGAAAGTAGCCAACGTTTACGAACCAATAAATTTCCAATGGTATCCACAGTATGGGGCCAATTTACAGAAAATTCACAAAATTGTTATAAACCTGGTACATACATTACTTTTATATAAAGAATCGCTGGAAAAAACCATGCAATAAAACTATCAACAAGTTCAGATTCATTACTACAAAAAACTTGTCAAGTAAAAAGTTGTAAAGGTTACAAAATTACGAAAATTTGTTTAAGATGCGGAAAACATTTATGCGGCAAATGTACGTTTGATAATAAGATAATTTGTAAAAAATACAGCAAAGTTGAATAAGATATATCTAATTCTATTTAATTCTATAATTGAAATTAAACAAAAGTAAATTCGGACGAAATTTTATGAAAGTTCATCATTTTATATACATTTAGTTATAAATTAACCATTATCTAAGTTAAACCATAAAAATTATTACGCGGTCATTTTGACCGCACATGGTAGGAATAGGTATACACAAAGTGTCGGTAGGTTTAGTGTTAATTATTATTTTCCTTAACATCTATTAACCATATACGATTACCTGAGATAAAATCAGGAGGAAAAATTCGATTAAAGAGTTTCATTCGAAGTATATATTATGCACTTGCAATAATTTGAGAGTGTCCGAATACTTATGAACGGTAGTGTAGCACAACGTCGACTTCGAAAGGGATGGGAGGGAAAATTCGCAGCCGGAAAGACCACTGGCATTAATCCAGAATAGGTAAGAGCCAGAATGTAGCTGGTTCGCTTGGGTTGGTATGAGAAAGGATAGTCGAATGGAGAACGTAGATAGAGGGAGAAAGATCGCGGGATGAAAACACCAGCATGGACGAGGGAACGGAATAAAACAGGGGAAAGGAAGGATAATGCGGCCACGATAAAACTAAGCCAGCTAACACCAGGGATAAAAAGAGCCGACCGGACGCTTGGCAGTGTCACCAAATTGCTCGAATATTTTGCACCCCTCTTTCATCCGGGCCAAACCATGGATAAAGCAAGGACCAGGGCAAGGGCGGCAACCACCTGACCACCGTTCAAATTCCCTGATAAACTTTCGGTTTAAGGAATGCGCTCTTCGCTCTATTCGACTTATGCTCCCAAAGAGACGTTCAAGGGATTTTCTCCTAACGCGATTCCCTTTTAGCAAAGAGAGGAGTGTCTGCCGTTTTACAGTCAGCATTAAATCCAAGTGACAAGGATTGCCGCCGCTTTCTCTATTATTCGGACGCTTTTATGCTAGCCAGACTGTTGTTTGGAGAGATTGAAAATTTTAGCGCGATTGGTTTTTGAATTCTGTTAGACGGATAGAGATGGTTTAAAGAGCGAATACAAATTTCGATAGCTTGGGAGTGTTTCTTATAAGAGTGAGCAACTTATTTGATTAGGTTTGGTTCGATAATTAGAAAGTATTGAGAAAAATAGAAAGCATTCAGCTTATTTAGGATAACCATTACGTTCATAATTTGACATATGGCGAGATTTCTTTATAGCACGTATATGAATATATTTAATATAATGAAACCATGGAAAAATGTATCTCACATACATTTCTATATATATTTTTTAGTCGTCAAAATATTTTAGTAATTGCTCTTTACTGAATTAATCTTTTCTTCCATTCTTTATAAATAAAATCCCAATTCATTAATGCTTTTCTTTAATTTTATTAAACTTTCCATAGTCGAACTTACAATAAAGAAAACAATAAAGCTTACGAAACAATCTAACATACTATACCAAAAGTTTAAAAGAAGAATTGCATAATTAATTAAATAGCGATAGGATCAAGTTACTCGCGCGACAAATAAGATATCTATCTGCATATCTATCTTTCAATTGATTAAAAATTCGCGTGCTCGCATTTTTGCCGCTCTAACATCACCTACGACCTCGCTATTCCCAGCGAACCGTTTGCCATTTTATCGCGTTCCGCGTGAAACGTTACCGTTTGCACGGCACTCCAGAGATCCGTCGAAATTAAAACGAGTCGCTAGACGTGAGATCGAGTCATTCTGACCAAACGGTACGATCCGATCAACGAAAGTACTCGCGAAACGGTGCGTTTCGGGGCGGAATGGCACGTTCGAGGATCGAAGCGATCGCCAGAAATTGGCTAGGAATTGTCCAGGTTTGTCGTCCATGGTAGCCGGAATACTTGCGATCGTTGTGAAATTGTCCTATGTCCAGACCACTTGCAGCTATGGGGTAGACATATGCGTTTATCCATATCTTGATCGTTCACGAAACAGGTCCAGATGTGAGTCTTGATTGGTGCAAGGAGCAGCTGTTTGCTCGATACTCCTAATGCCATCACGGTTTCTAGTCTCGTATGGTGTTCACTTTGGCATCGTCGCTCTTCGTGGCACACGGCTCTCATTCTCTGTCTCCAGTTGGTTGTAATTAGTCTGCAGCGTTGTGGCATAGCGGACTGGAGGAGTACGTGGCTTGGCATCGCCGGATGTACACTCCAGGATGTTATAAAGTCGTTGTCGGTGCACAGGTTAAAGGTTAATTACACGCTGCCGCGTGTAACACGCCTTGGGCCACGTTAAACTTTGGACACCATTGATTTGTGGCGTTGCTAACCCTTCCTATGAGAAATATATACACGTATAGGGGGAGAGTCGGTATCAGGGTTATACATATACGTGTATGTAGGACTACAGGCATTCGGTAGAGGGTCCCCTGACCTCGAGATCGTATTGGTGATCTAGGAAATTCCTTGTTCGCTAGTAATCCAACGAAACTCGAAAACGGATTTGTCCTTACGACCTGCGGTTCCCGGACTCGGCGCAAACTTTGCCACGCCACGGTGCACACGTACCACGAAACACTTGCCTCTCAAGTATCTTGAAGCGAGTTTATTCCGTGGCCCGAGGCTAGTCTCGTGCACAATGCCGGCGAAATGATCATACACGCGAGGCGCGGTATCGCAATCTCCTAACTTGTCAAGTAGTTAAGGTATTGTACACTTTCGAAAAGGGACTTTTGCGCGACGATTGACTACTATTCAGTAATACTGTCGGCTACTGGAAGTATTTAATCAAACTTTGGGGAGCGCAACGGCTCGCGGTGATACGCTAGCGCAAGGATGCACTTCCCGTTGGGAAAGCTACTTTTCCTGGCTTTGGATCTTCCTCGAGTTGAATGTCAAGTTAAACTGATCATCCTGTTTCGAATAATTACAAACGTACACATTTCACTCGCAGCACGCGGATAAACGTTTCACGAACACTTCCAGTGGATTTAAGCGTGCATACGCGGACTCCACAAGCTTGTTATTAGAGAACTAGTCTAATCGCTATGGAAACGTGGTTGTCTGCGTGTTTAACATGCGTTTGTCTATTTCCTTTGGTTGACCTAATCCTAATATATTTTTTATTCTTGTAAGGAAGAAAAGCTACGAGAAACTACGAGAAAGTGGAATTTAATCTAGCTTTCTGGTGGCTTTAATATTCTTTGCACTGCGATTGTTGATTATATTAATTTATTTTCATTATACTGATTTAATCTGAGTACAATGTATCTAGATGCACATTAAGAGTTAATAGTTCATATGTTAAGGAACGTCACGTTATTAAAAACGTAAACGAGATAATTTATGTATTGTTTTTTCAAGGTCCCAAACATGTATTGATATAATTATGCCAATATATTATATATAATATATTATACTTAAATTTTTTCAAACTATATAAAATTAATAGAGTAAATACAAGAAATAGTGATGAAAAAATATTTCCTTTCATAAGCACAATGTTAAGAAACAAAATTTATTCGTATATATTTACTGAAAAATTCCGGGAGTGTAATATAACAATAACGAAATTTCGTCCCTGGTGAGCTAAACACAACTTAGAAAATTTTGAAATAAATAGCGTGTGGAAACATGCTCTCTGTCGAACTTACTTTGCGATGAAAAATTTGTTAAAAAATTTGTGTTATCGCTAACATTTGATATGATAACAGAAATATAAAGACATACGCGTAAGGCAATAATTAAAAAAAAAAGCTTCTGTTTTTAAGAAAAATTGGAATTTATGATTTTGAGAAAAAATTTTTCGAAGGAAGACTAAAAATTGCTAAAGTTTGTTCGAAGAGAACTAGGCAATTTCTATTTTCATTTTTCGCTTCTGACGCAAAGACCCGGTTAGTTAAAGATCAATCTGCTTTTCAGAAGAAGGCTGCGGTGTACTATAATGAATATGAAAGCTCGAGTTTGAACATAAGAATCACAAATATTCAAATGGTGCCATTTAAATAAATAAGATTACAACACAGGAACGTAGCAAACAGAATGGTCGTATTCCGAGAAATTACCTTATCATTTAATTACGTAGCTTTCAACGTTATCCTTATGCAGACATACCGAAGGAAAGCCCAGGAAAATGTTATCTTTGAAAAATCTCACGTCATGTCCCAGAGAAAATCCTTTGTCCATCAGTACCAAGCCGAAAACCGTATTTGCCCTTTCTCGACTAGCGTTTGGCAAGCTTCAGTCTAGCAAACTTCGTTTTCAGGCTGGTGCAGTGCACCCACTCATACTTATTGAACGATATCTTTCTATTTCCTTCCCTTCTCTCCTTTTTTCTTTTATCTCTTCATCTCTTTTTGCTTCTTCTCTCTATACTATCCTAGGTACGTCTAGGTACTTGTATGCAAACTGTATCTACGTACGTACATATAAACCTGTACTAATATTTCTATTCATAGATATCAGGACGCTTCTTGTTTTTAAGTAAGATGCGATAATTGGTTTAAATTATCAAGCAAATTATTAATTGATCGAGAGAGTTACAAACGGAAGATGATGAATTCAAGTCGTATGTGTTTAATCCCTACAACCGTGTGCAACTCCGTAACTTAGAGAACTTTGTCGATAATCTGAATCGAAATTTGAAATTTGAGCAAGAACAAATACTATTGAAAAGTTACTGATACAAGTGCAGAAATTGTTTAAAGCAATAAGTGATGAAGAGACGTAACAAGATGATAGTAAAGATAAAATTTTTATTGAATCGATTTCAAATACTAATAGAATCATAATAGTCGTGTTTCATTGTAGTACTGTATTAATGAAATTTCAGAATGTTTCGTATGCCACATACTGGATAAAAGTATAAGTTTTGCATGGTAAGTGTTCAAATATTTGTCTAAACGACGATAAGTTTTAAACCATATAACAGTTTCTAAAGATTTTAATAAAATCTTGATTATTTCAGCTTTACTTCATAGCCTGTAAATGTTCCAATACTTATGAACGATAATGTACACGCGGGTGCACGTTAATGCGCTGTTTTCTATATAATCGCGGTTCTCTTCGTTTCACTAGTGAATAGAGTTACATCGTCTCTCATTCTCATGACAAAGTCTCGCTACGTCGCCATCACCCTGAGAAAAGAACTCGAATGCATAAGTACACCTACGGAAAGCGTGCTCTACCTGCAGTTTCCGGTCCCCTTTTTTAACCTGTTCGCCACTTCCGAAAGCCGCTAGTATGACCGTTCGTGCCTTTTTCAATTTCCGGGATAAGAAGCCTCTCTATCCTACTTTCTCTGTTGAAGCAGCTTTTTCACGTCGCGAGTTTCCGCCTTTGTGCGGAGAAAAGACTGCAGACAGACGCGAGGAGTTTTAATCAACGAAACCGACGTTACCTAACCTCATAAAAGCGGATGTACCTAGCTGCGGTCTTAGCTACAGCGATTTCATTGCGCTGGCCAAATTCGTTGCCGAAGGAAATTTATTCATTCGAAAATGGGTATTGGATCGATATTCATTTGATCGCGGCTAAATGAAATTTTAACTTGGT
This sequence comes from Bombus terrestris, assembly GCF_910591885.1. Taxonomy (NCBI): domain Eukaryota; kingdom Metazoa; phylum Arthropoda; class Insecta; order Hymenoptera; family Apidae; genus Bombus; species Bombus terrestris. Next base: position 10,211,011 of record NC_063277.1, read on the forward strand.
TCAAACGGTTGCTGTTGTATAAATATATTGTTTGTGTGTATGAAATTTAGCATTGGCTAGATATTTAAATGATAGGGAATATTAATTTATATATACGCAGATGATTTTTATTGAATTTGCGTACATATTTAGAAAATTAGAATTTCTCAGCAGAGGTAGAAAATTTAACGATAATTAACATGTGTACTCTTTTATATCGGTATACGTTATTTCTTTGACAAGGTGATATTAAAAGTTAAGAATTGCAATTTATTAATTTGAATAATAGGAAAAGGTTAATTATGAAAATTCATAATTTAGAGATGAGAATTCGATGGAAGATAAAATTAAAAGTCTTTCAATTTATGTTTACTTTCATTAGAAAATTAATATACATACATATAATACTATCGTTCCTGCCAAATAATTACAACGATCACATGCATACAATACAGATGCATACATATTTTAATTACCTAACGATGAACAAGGCTTCATAAAAATTATATACATATATTACTTGTAAGCGCAGCTTATGTAGCAAGCAAGGACATTAAATCGATATAAAGAATCTCAACAGGGGTTCGTTTGCTCTAACGTAAAACCGTTATACCATCCAGAAATACGATATCTATTAACACAATGAATAAGAAAGGAGGAATCAAAGCATTGAATTTGCATACGTCACGATCCTGCCACTCAAACCAGAGGTACATTAACAAAGTTTAGTTTACACTAGCAATTGAAAAGGTAGAGGAACAAAGACTAAAAGCAGTTCCGCTGCTTGAACTCATTAAACAAAACGGACAATCCCAGCTTATTTCTCAGTAACATCCTCTCAATTCACTAACAAGGAACGGGACCTCAACGATTCTCCAAATCTTTCTCTCTCTCTCTTTCTCTTCCTATATAGCTTCCATGCGAGCTACTTCTGTTTAACCCAGTCGGACGTTTAGAATATCCTCGCGAGCGTTATGTCTCGTTTTCGCAAAGGATACAGGGAACAGATCGTAGGGAAGGGACTCGAACGATAGGGTGACCGCACTGTGGAACAAAAGGAAGCTGAGAAGCAGCAGATTTGTATATACTATTGGAGGATCGTTGTTAGGACAACGGAGAAATGTACGAGCGGACAAGGGGAGACAGGGCGAAAGGCCACGGCGAGGGGATAGAAAACAAGTGGGTGCGCGATAGTGCAATCTTCCGGTGGTGTCGCGTTTTCCGGCTGGGCGATTCCTCGCTGAGCTCGGCTCTCTCCTCTGCTTCCACCTCGATCCTCAATTCCCTCACCCTCTCTCTGGTTTTCTATCCTGTTTCTCCTCCGCTGAAATCCTCGTCCTCCTCCTTGTTCCTACCACCACACAGCAAAGTATCCCGTTTCCCTTGCGTCCACCGACCCCTAAACCTCGCTGCAAAGGCGCCGTACAGCCAGCGAAAGCCTCGTCAGCGAGTGTGTGCTGCCTTTAACGGATCTCCACCGCAAACCTATAGAAACGTGGTGGTCCTCTCGGTTGGACATCCTCTCTGTCTCTATCTCGCTTTCTTTGTCTTTATAGTTCTGTCGTTCCGTCTTTCGTCGCTTTTGCGGTCGTTCGTTTCTTTCAAGCCGTGGCTTGAACACGAATCAGGGTTATTGTGAGCGCAACACACAGCTCGATACAACCTCGCGGCAATTCGTCGTCGATTCCACATTGACGAATGTGCTTCTTCCTTCTGCGGCCTCAACAACCGCTCACGCGTCTCTAGACAATGGCGAACTAGATTCCTGATGATGCGACAGCGAACCGAGCTGACGACGCTCTACGTTTTGCACGGGTCTTTGTCTTGGAACGACCAACCGGAAAGACACCGATGAAACGTAAGCGAATCTATGAGGATGCTTTATCGCAGAATGTAACGTGATGATAGGAGATCCCTTTGGAGTCGTTAGAGATTTCGGTTTCATCAGTTTTAGTATGTTTTCAAGGCTTTTCCAGAATTTTGTTTTATTTTATGAATAGATGATGGATTATTAAACTTCCGAGAGTTTTGGCAGTTCATTTTACTTCATTAGAGAATTCCTTGGGTTTACTGTTAGATTTAGGATTTTGGTTTTTTCACTGTTTGGATTCGACAATTCAGATTTTCGAAGATTTTATTTTATTTTGATAGCTGTGAGAAAGAAAGATTACTGAATTTTCTGGAATGTTTGCGGTTCATGAGAATTCCTTGGATTCATCGTTGGATTCAAATATCGCTGCTAGATTTGAAAGATTTAAGTTTTTTGAATTTTAGAAAGTCGTGTTAACGAACACATAAATTACACTTACATTTATTAATTACAAATACGTTTCATTAAATAATGATTCTTAGATCTAATACGCTTAGCCGGTTAATATGCTCACTTTAACGAATTGTACTATTTACTTTAAAAGTGTAATACAATTTTTGTTTCTATTCCTTCATTAATTCCTTTCATTAATTCAAGACAGAAAACGGAATAGACACACCAGCTCTGTGTTGAAAGTTTCCCTCGACCAGCTCGTATAGTCATTTACCAGATTTCTACCTCTTTTAAACCAACGGAACTAAACTTTTCAGGCGACCTAATTTAACCAATAGTAATTCCCAACAAAACACCATTGCATATAATTTCCATATAATTAAATCATGGTTAAACTAACAAAATCGTACTGTGAAACTTAAAAGTGAAGGCAAGAATTTTAGTTCAGACGAAGAACTAATTTCATCCGAGATATCATAAAAGCAAAAACATTGATCCGGAAGAGGGAAGCATTCGGTTAAAGGGAACAGAGACACGGAAGGAACAGAGGAGAATGTGGTCTGGTTGATTTTTTCTATTCGCGAGTGTTACTAGTCAGATTCGAGAGAGGTTTGTGAGCGGTCGAAAACGTCGACGAGTAAGTCCGACAACCGTGAAAAGCGAGAGCTGCACACATTCAAGGCAGCGTCATTTTGACGAGCAGCGTCGCGAGAACATTCGCACGCTCCGCCGCCGCGTCGAGCATACCCACCGACATTACATTGCAAATGCACATTATCTGCATAATAATCCGCAGCCTGTTTCACGCCATCGTGAAAGCAGCAATGTTACCAGCATGGTTGACGAAACACAGAGATCCTTGATTATCAGTTGCGTTAAATTGTGGCAAATTGAAATCAAAGTTTACCCTAATCGATTCTATCCTGTCATCGTTGTCACAAGTTTGTGTAAATCTCTTTGGATGTATTGTAAATGCAATTTCAAAGGATGCCTTGGCTTTTCATTTATATTGAGTTGATATAGCATCTAGCAAATTTCTATCGCCAGATCTCGCTTGTAAATTCATTAGATTATCTTAGGAATTCAAGGTTTTATATGTAAAATCTAAATAATCTGAAAAACCAACCACTATAATAGATTCTTAACGACACATAACCAGTTGAATTCTGTTATTTTTGGGAAAGATTAGTTATCATGGACTTTTAGCAAGTCCATATTCTTAGGATGGATAAAGTACGTCATATAATTAAAAATTTATATTTTAAATTATCAGCAGTGAGTTAACATTCGTGGCAGAAAACTAACATTAAGTAATGAATTTGTCAATTACAAAATTTACCCTTTTACAAAAATAAACTGATTGTAAGTCATTAATGTAATTGTAGTAATTGATAGTAATTGATCCGATTGAAAACAATCAATTGAAAATATATTGTATCTGCCAAATCGTTAATTTGTATAGGAACGTATTAAATTAAACTTTACAGACTACTGAAACTGGTAAACTGAAACTAGTAAAAATGTCTTACATTCCCATGAATTTATTACTATAATCTTCTTTAAAAATCATTGGTTATAAATCAAAGAGCTTGACATACAATTATTCTTCCTGAAGGTTGTACATTTTTTATCGTCAGAATAATTTCGTAAGAAGTAAAACGAATGGAAATATATTGAAGGCTATATTTGATACATGAACAAACGAATAAAAATACATTCTTTTTTAATCTAGTATTATAAATCAATTTTCTTAACGAATGATCTGTCGATTTCTCGTATTCTTAATTTATCGTTGCATAAGATTTGATATTAATTTAATAAGAGGAACTCTTTGATTCTTTATCAAGAGTATCTTTTTATACAGTTTTCAACCTTTGACATTTTGTGTTAAAATACTTCTTTAATATCCTATCAATAACCATGTAATCTTCTTTTGATGGAAACCAGGCTTTGCTGTTGTTAACGAGGTTCCTGAAAAACCGATACCTTTTTCAGTCATATTGTTATGTCCTAGCCATTTATTGTCGCCAGACATCGTTTGAAAAATGGTTCTATTTTTTGACAAGAGAACAAAGGAGCACAAATGGAGACACTGTCAATCAAGTTCTTTTCATATAACTCATACGCTAGCGAAATATCACGTTTTCTTTTATACCAAAACATTCTCGTCTTCCTACACGGATGACTAGACTTTAAAATTTCTGGAACGCATAATTTTAATTAATTTATACACACGCGAAAGTTTTCCGGTGGCGATTCCACCTTCGTCAAACTTTTGAAAGTTTATTTTTCAAAATTATGGATTTCAAGATGAAATGTCTTAATTAAACCGCCTTATTATATGTATTAATTTCTTTCCAATTTATAAAATGCAACTCAATCAAAAATATAAGTTTCCGTTCAAAACGGTATGTTTCATACTTCCTTTTTCGATATTTATTGTGAAGTTGTAAATTTATGTTTTATTCCGTGGTTAATTAAAAAGATACATTTTAGAAGTTTCCGAAAAATGTTAAATGGATGCTGAATTCGATACAAATCGATACGTATGTTTAACGAAAATCAAATGATAAAGTCATTGTTTTTTTCCTTGCATTATACATCTTCTCGCCACTAATTCTAGTGCTATACAGAATAGTTATGGTAAAAGGGAAGGATAGAGAGTGCCATACAACTTTATAACAAACAATTAATCGATGAAGCTTTTCTACGATATCGATCAATTTGATTTCTTCGGTTCAACTTTTATATTTTAGTGGCTGGTAATTCTAGCGTTAAAGAAATTTTATAATAAAAAGATCGAAAAAGAGGACCAAATGGAATTTCGCAACAAATTAATCGGAGAGGCTTTTCCACCGCACCGTGTCGATATTTTGTCCAGCATGGTTAGAGGCCTGGTATACCAACAGGTCCCTGCTTTCATGAACAGGCAGCTACACGTGTGTACATACGTGTTCCGTGTAAGCGTGTCGAACACCAAGATCAATATCCGGATGATATCACTGTCGTCATATCGGGACGAAATTGCGAGCAGGGCCGCGTTAGCGAATTCGGATTTCACGTTACAATAAATTGATAACGAAACCAGTGGGGGTTTCCTTCGTGGCTGGATGGGCAAATGCGATTACGAACGTAAATTACGTAGGTAAACTGAGGAATTTGTGCATAAAAGAATGTAATTGACCTGGCTGGATAATCATGAACGCATCTTTTTCCTTCATATGAGCGTTTCGGTAGATATCAAGCTATTAATGGCAAACCAGTATCTTATCATAATTTCATAAATATTTCAATTTGTTTAAATTTCATAAAATTGTAGAATTTAGGTGGTAGAAATAGCGATGAAAAAAATATTAAACGAATCCTTGGAATTCCGTTTTATAACCGCGGCGTTAAGAAACATGGTTTGATAATGTAAATTACTTGAAGTAAAACGAGCAATTTTTCTACGAAAATAGAAATTCTTTTTTCAAAAAATTCTCGAGTGAAGATTCACTTAGAGTATCAGTTTATCTACTTGAGAATTAAATTTGCCTCATATTAAAGTCACATTATTACAATTCTGTTTAAAACACGTTTTACCAAACACCGAATATAATCAAGCAAACTGTGCACCCTTATACCAAAAGAATGAAAGTGGACGTAAGAGGAGAAGACGGAAGAACAAGAATTGGTATGTCAGTTGTGGCAAAGGTGGGTTGACATTTTCCAGCGCGGCGAAGACGAGAACAATTTGTCGGGTCGTTTAAACGGGCGTATAAACGTTCTCCGCGCGCGGCCTTATTATTATTCCACTCGACTATCTTGTAAAGCACGCACAATCGTCCCGACCTCGTCTTATTCCGCTTATTTACCTCTAAACTGACAACGGACTAGCGCTAATCCGGACACACTTCGCGAAATTGCCTTCCTCTCGGCTCGTTTCTCGACACGAATCCGCAGGCAATGATTTTGATTAAGCATCCGGTCCCCTCAGACCATCGTACTCTCAGGCATTAAATCACCGTGCCCCAAGAAGAAAAAAAAAAGAAAAAAGAAGAAAAAGAGCCTGGAGCTTCTCCTGACTGTCCCCATGGAGAAGTTTTCTTAGCTGGGAGAATAATGACGGAGTTCCTGACGCGAGAAAGGAAGTTAGATGCCGATGGCAAAGCACAGATAGTACGATGGAATTCCAGCCAGTCTTTTCCTCCAGTCCACTGCAGTCCTTTATGAGACTGAATATTTCGAAACAGGATACGTAACCAAGCGTAAACAGCTTTATGATGGCGGTTCATTTGATCGAAGCGTTGAAGCCGCAAAACGGGCTGCTTCGTTATTAATGCGACCTCAAAAGAGACAGGAGTTGAGTTAAATTTCCTGTTCATATTCGTGGTCCACGTCTGAAGCATAGTTAAGTTAAGGAAGGCATATAATAGAAATTCTATTAAATGTTGTACTGGTAATATAAATATATGTAAGTGTTTATATATAACGCCTTACATTAGCCTATATTACTTTTTAATTTAGTTACATTAGTTTATATTAGTTATATAGTCTTTATATGTTTTTTGACATTGCAATCTATTATTTGTTAAAAACAGGGCACATTAATGTTTCAGTGGAAATAACTAGTCATTGTAATAATATTACATAGGAAATAAGATATTTTTATATACAAATTGAGTTGTCTAATATAATAATCTTGGATTACTAATAAGGTGTTTGTTATATGAGGAAATATTTGGGACAGGAATTACATGATATTAAAGTACAAGTAAAAGGAAAATACAGTACAGAAATTAGATTTTTCTTATTTTACTTTTTATTTAGATAAGATTTTTAAATGACTATAACAATGTATCATATTATATTATATGGATATTTATTCCACATAGAATTTCATATAGATGTTCATAGATGAAGTTTAAATATTTTTTTTTACATACACATAAATACACATAGATCACAGAAAACAACGTTGAAAGCTGTGCAAGTTCATAAATCAAAATGTCAATAATGTATGGATGATAAGCTTTCAGCACATTACCTGGGGAAAAAATGAAATAAATGCGTGAAGAAAGATAAGACAACTGAAAAATGAGATATTTTATAACGTACTTGCACAACAATTTTCGTTTATTGCATATTTAGCAAATTATAGACTGACTTCAAGCATCTTTGAACATGCAACGTATAGCATATTTTAAGACAGAGTCATCAAATTTATTTTAACACGAGGAAAAAGCTGTTAGATGGTTACAAAGAATTATTATTTTCTTCAAACAAAGCTTAACATTTCGAAATTATTCTATTGCAATTTTCAGATTTTATCTCACAGAAACTATATGTTTAATTACATAAGAATATACGATGACAATTGTTTTATTAGTAAATCTGATAAAAAAGCATTATGGAGTCCATTGAGATTTATTAAAATATAAAAATAACACCCGCAATATATACAAATCAAACTCAAGTACTATATTCCTTAGTCCGATTCAAGAATGTCGATTTCACCAATTGGTGTGCTTGGCAGAATGGATATAATGAGGCACTTGAGACACGTTCGAGTAGAAAATAGAGTGAGATTCGTGAAATTATAAGTCACATAATCAGTATACGTGTTATCGAATACAATTCTAAACTTCGCAAAGGTGTTAATATCCATGAAATTTTTAAGAGTTTACAAAAACATAAGTCATTATTCCATCGAAATCGCAGATCTAAATGTTAGTCCCATTGCTTTTTCAATTTCTTTCATTTAATGAATTGAAAGGCAGAACCAAGTTTAAAAGATAAAACCATAATCCTTATCAAGAAAAATTCTACAGTATAAAACAATCAATTCACATACATATTACGACATCAACATCACCCAATGTCAACCATAATCCAAACCTTCAGTAATCTATATCTCCTATCTTTCTTAATTAAATTTTTACTGCGTCAGAAGTTACATTCAGTCCTCTCCAATTACGCCAATTATTTATGCTTGGTTAGTTCGCACAACGTCCTCGCCAGCCAACTAAACACACACTCTCGCCTTCTTAACCAGCCAGTGTCTCCAAGCAGTGCAATAATGAAATGCGTTTGATACTGTCGTCTTCTCGCTTTCAGCAGGAAACCGTCGAAACTGGCATATAGAAAGATCCTTTGTGATACTGCGACCACGGTGGTCCGTGTTCGCCTGGAGAAAGAAGAAAAGAGCATACAGGTTTCCTTTCTCCACCTGGTCCCTCGTCGTCGACCCTCTTATCCCCTTTTCTGTTTCCGCTTCAGCCCGTGCGCCACCCGTTACTCTCGTTTGCCCGCAAGAGGTAGAAACAAGAAAGGCAGTCAGCGGAAATATTTCGACGAATCTCCCCGGACGCATACGAGACCTTCTTTTCGCAAGAATTCCACTCCGAGACGTGTACTTTGTGATAGAGGAGCTGTGTAGTAAAAGAACAGAGACGAAGAAAACACTTGTATGCTTACACGGGGCCGACACAGAATAGAATACGGCGGCCGACGTAGTCGTGCCGGTTGGCTACGTCCATGGAATAATACCCGCGACATATGAACAGATACCGCTTTTACATGGCTCTCTTGACGCTCGCTAAGCCACCAACCATCTACTACTTGGGCAGCCGGGTGGCTGCAAAACAAAATTGTACAGCCATTTATTTGTAGAGCAATAAAAGCTTGTTCGTTGCAAATACTAATAGACAAGGTGCCACAGTAATCATGGTATAACCGGCGAAAGCGTTGTTCTACTGAGAAAAGTAGGTCGAAAATATGGAATAAAATTTTCGCAGTTTCTATATTCTATAGATACTTTTATAGCTTTATGTAACATTTGAAAGGAATAGAGAGATAATAGCTGTTTGAATATTTTCTCAGAGATTTCTAGTGGCTTGCGCAATTATTCGAACATTTATGAAAAACCTTTACGAATGTTTTGTACGTTATATGTAACATTTTGACATTAGCACTGCAATGGGACTGGGCTATCATTATGTCGATAAAATTACAAACAAATATGAAAATGTATGTAGAAATCGCAGGATATTTAGTATCCGCTTGATACTTCTGTATTCTGTAACTTCTGTATTCATTTTCAGATTCGTTTGACCAATATAGTCGTGACGACCGTGTCTCATTACAGTTGTAATGAAATTTCAAACTGTTCTATTGCATACGTACAGTGTGTTTTCGATCTTAAACTTTCACGATAATTATGAAATGGCATATTTGTGGCTGTTCGAGTTTCGATCGTGTTTGCAATAGCACGTTTTGCTCCGACGTTTCAGAGCAGACTCGAATAAGCGAACCAGAATATTCACGAAACGTCAGAACAAAACTACCATTGATCAAAAAGCACGACCAAGATCCGAAGAATCATATAATATGGAGATAAAATTTTTCTGCGGAAAACGTTCGAGTATTTTAGCGAGCTAATGTACATAACGATGGAACGGATAAGCAGAAACCCTTGCGTAGAAGAGAGGTTGATTTTCTTCGTAACTACGGAGGCATTAAGTACTACTTACTACAAGAGGATTCCCGAACTGCTAACTCTCGTCTGCTGTGGGATTGAAACATCATCGGGTCAAAGTAATGTCTTGTAATTTGAGGATTTCGACTTGTACTTTCGTAACACGAACGGGCTTTAATTTCTTAATGCATCAATCGAGCGTTTGTTCATTTGGAATAAGGGAAGACCAGGGCTACATAATCGTTTACAATATCACTTGGAAATTTCTTTTAAGCTATAGTCACGCAGGCAATCGTAAAAGTAGTTGTAAGTTGAATTGCGTTCAAAGTTTCTATATTAGTTTGCATTTCCAATGGGAGGGAAAAGAGATTGGAAAAGATTGTTCGAATTATTAACTTTGCAGAATTTTCCTTTTTTGCGGAACATTCTAATTATAACTCAGATTTTATGAAAGAATTACAGAGTTAGTGAGTTTCTCATTATCTGAAAGTGATAGTAGGTGTTTATGACCGAAGAGCATAAAAAATTTTGTTGGAAAGTAACGTTTATTGCGCAAAAATCAAATAATATGACAGTAATTTACTACTTATTAATTCCCATTTCGTGATTTTAATAGATCGCTAAATTTGCATCCTTATGGAAGCACATTAGTTTCAATTATGATATTCGGCCATTATTATATTATTCTAAATATATATTTCATCAATTTCCGCCTTAACGAAATGTGGTTTCACGTAAATTACACGGCCCCGTAACGTTCAGGATTGCATTTAAAGGGTCGAGCAAATACGTGAGTCGAATTTAGTTGTATTTCGTATATTGACTCATTCAGTCGTGTATGGGGTTTGGCTATCAACCGCAAAACGAGTTATCTGGACGCAATCTACTTCTTTCTTTACTTATAAGAACCCAATCATCTAGGAACGATAGCCGTAGGCTACATCGTTGCATAACGTGACTCGTTTATTAAAAAAGTTTTTAAAAATTTATGAACACCAAATTTTGGATTATGGCCATACAAGTGCATATAGGAAAGTTCAGAAAATAGCTGTGAAGAATATAATACCTGCTTTAAATCCGCTCTTTCTAATCTTTATATTTCTAAATGACTTATTTGCACTGAACATTGTGTAACTGACTTTAGACAGTCTTTTTGGTTTTTTTAATAACATAATTACATTGCATTTCTGCAATTGCCTCACAGTTAATAGTAAGGATTTCAAAAGTCAGCTGTGAAGATTTATTGCCAATTTTTTCATTTTTTAAAAAAAGGAGATTATGAAATTCGATTTTCTCATGAAGTATAATGTTTGAAAATATTTCGTAGTAACCATAATAACTTCATCTTTTATATAGATATCTATTCGTATACATTATACATTGTATTTGAAATGTAAGTTACAGAACGGTGATACTCAGCTACTGTTCGTATATTACATCAGGAGCTGCCACGTGAGTTCAGCAGAAACTCGGCAGGGTTTGCATACTGGAAAGTTTTTGTAATATCGCAAATGGATCGCGACGTCGAAAAGGTTAAAAATGTACCACTGATACAGAAGTATGGAGAATGTTATATTAAAGTATGAAACGACTTGTTCGAACTTTCGATATAGTGTATGTCATTCAAAAAGTCCAATGTATTTCTAATGAGATATTCCACGTTTCTGCAATTTATATTTTTATGTGTCAGTAACTTTTGAAATTTCTAATCTGTCAACAACGTTTGTGTATATATCACGAAACTTCTGATGAAACAGTAAATTTCTAACTACGATATTTATGGCATATTAAAATATTACATTGATACAAAAAGAGAGAGTGATATCAAGTTGATACCAAAATACATTTTTATTTTGTAATAATTAGTCTCTTTTTTTTACTATATTAGTTAATTTTATTGGATAATAGATTAGCTCTTTAAGGTTACATTCACTTTTGAGAGTTAAGAATACTTCAAAATCTCTGGCTTAATCTTTACCAGTTCTGAAGATTATCTTACTTCACAAGCTCTTTATAATTCAAAAGCTTTTAAGCTTCTAAGACGCTCATTGACTAATTAACCATTTTGTAAATCTGTCAATCTTAATTTATGGTCCTGGTATTTCAATATTAATCAAGTGAACGTTTTTATTAACGTATGTGCCCTATATATCTCGTTTATGTCGGTATCGTTAATCTGATTTCCGATATAGAGCCTGATATCACCAATTTTCTGCAATTATTTTCATTATTTTAGAAAAATTCTTTTTAATTCGTGTTTAAGTAATACTCAACTGGGAATAATATTTGTCTGAATTCGATCCTTTATATCAAAGGGAAGGAAACATACATTAGTGAGACGGGCAAGTGAGATTGCATTTCATCTAGGATCTAGGATTTCATAGTAGATTTGGACGCAGATATATTCGAGATCAGGTCAGAAAATTATATGTAGGAAATAGAATAGTTAAGCGAGTGCTTTCTGGGATTGTGTTTTCGACGTGCATCCCTAGAGTGTAAGGAAGTCGCTACAGTCACTTTTAGTGCACTAGCGCCTGTTCCATGTTAGGTAACTAGAATCGCTTTTATTAAAGTTAGACGGCCAGAATGCGTATGAGAATTTTACCAATTCCCATAAAGATAATACCTTGTTATTAATTTTTCTAACCAACATGTCATGAAGAAGATGCCACAGAAACTCTGACAAAAGAGATATCTGAGTAACTGGGATCTTGCAAAGAACAATTGTTCACGGGTGATAACACGATAGCATTGTTCCTACGCTCGTTGCATAGGCTAAATCGGTCGGGTATCTGGATCGAGGGGGAAAAATTTGAAATTGGTCGTTAAGCCGGCACCGCAAATGCATTTAAGCGTACGCCACTGTTCAAGAACCCATTCGAGCACCGTGTCAATATAAATGTAAATGTCATTGGGAGGCGCGCGAGCGCATACATTGACGGTCTCTGGAGGACGATTGCTCGCGGAGAATATTGCAGATGGCCGTATGGGACGTCCGCCGCAATTGAATTGCCCTTCGGATTGGAACGTATAGAAATGTGCACTGGCCGGCGCACTTTGTTTCGCGTATTGATCGTTTCACGACCATTGGGAACACCGGGGATCCGCAGAGCCGAGCGTCCGCGCGACGTCAAAGAGTGCTCCATTTGATCCGCGGCCTGTTACTATTTTGTTGCACGCCGGATTCGCCTCCCGATCGCTCTGGCCCTCGCCATTCACGTCGCCACGTTTTACACACACGTACAAATACGCACACACCAGAAGACCCACTTGCTGGCTGCGATCCTCGCGATAACTCGATATACATGCCTCCACGCGCAACACGCTAATTCGAGTTGATGTACATTACGATGATTGAACGAATAAATCATAAAGCTGTTACCTACGCCCGGACTGGCCGCTGGGATTTTGCTGGACCAATCTTTCGCGCTTTGTCTGCTCTCCAATTTTAACTACTTATTCCAACGCTACAATATACAGTTACTGAATTGCTGGTCGAATATTCAAAATAACTTAAATCGAATGCTTTCTAATTAGTGATTTGTTGACTAATTAATGATTAATTAATTTAATGATTTACTGGTCTTGAAGTATTTTGTATTATAAAATGGTTTAATAAAATGTACATAGGGATATTGGTTGGTTTTGATGGAACTTGTGAGGAGCAGATGAAACGAGCAGATGAAAAGATAATTGTTTTCATAAATATATGAAATGTACATCGCTCAGAAGTGGTATTGATCAATTTCATGAATTAAGAAGTAAAGAAGAGCGTGTTTAGCGGTACGATTTCTCAGAAATTTCTTTGCAATTCGCTATTATTTATGTTATTTTCTCTTTTTTTTTACATATTTTTCGGTATATCTACTCTTAAATTGTGTTATCTATTTGCCATCATACTGTGACAGCAAAACATGATCTATTTAACGATCAACGTGATTCGTGATCGATTAACATTCGAATAATTGACAGATCTAAAATTAATCTCATAACCATTTTACTAATCTACACGAACACTCACATAGTAGGAAGTATGCCATAAAATAACAAAAACTAAAGAGGCAGATTTAATTTTTGAGAAGTCACTAACAAGGACAGAAGCAGAAGCGCAAACGCGTTTCTTTAACCAGTCGAGTCTTAAATTATACTACTCAACAAGGTATATAAACAGCCTTCTGCTTTTGTGTTAGATGGCCACTCGTTTTCAAAATAAATGGGGCTCCTCTTCATAAACAGCTCTCAGGACCCGGCAATTTGAAGCATAGCTCTTGTAAAGAACTGCGCTTTCCCACTTCCAGTTCACTCCTAGCAAAGGGCATCTTCGTAGTTTCAACAGCAACGTAACAAGAGAATCTTAATTAGCAACAAACGTTTTACCTCGTGTATCGTGGATCGTCTGGTTTCAGCACATACACAATTATCCCAAATAGTTTTCTAATTACTTGTTCAGTTATTAGTCGAGACTTACACGTATACAGGGTATTTCATAAAGATAATACAAAAGATTCTAGAATTGTATTCTTAGGTTATTAAATTAATCAAAAGGTTGTGTTGTATGTTCTTTAAGAGGAAAGAAATCACTTGATTTAGCTAAAATTCCGGACGGTTGACCTTCTATATAATATTCATATATTTTTACTTGCAATTGCTCTTCATCTGCGTATTTTAGTGTTAATTATTTATTATAAACATTGAAATTTACAATAAACTAGAATTTGGATAATAAACTAGAAAGCAATAAACTAGAAAACTAAATTTAGTAAATATAACACAAGTTAATAATTCAGTTGTGTGTGAAAAATTTCAAAATAATTATCGATACATAATCCGACATCGCATTTTCTGCATTTTCTTATTTTTCACACAAACAACATATTTTCTTCTTGATAATTAGATGCGACTGTCTGCGAAACAGATAGACAACTGTTATAACGAAGCATTATTGGCATTTGTTTACTGCCTTTACTAAGGAATGCATTTATATTTATCTCACACAAACGTAATAGTATTACTTCTGCGTAGGTGTTCGGAAAAATTGACAAACACCCTTAGTCCATGCCGGGCACTTACAGAAAACGCATTATGTGTCCTTAGTCCACACCGATAGCTTTCGCCAGGCGCATATACGCACCCATAACACTCTAAGGGATAAACTTGAACTTCTAAATTCATTGTTCTCACATATGGTTTAAGTCAATCTGTTTGCCCGGAAAAACTTTCTAATCCTAGAAATGTTTTCGGCTGGTTTTTAGAAAGATCCTTAGGTTTATTATGCGCTCTTATGAATTACGGAGAAAGCGGGTAGTGGCCTAACGCAAAAAGCGGAGATTTACCTATCGGAAAATCCGGGTTTTCTCTTAAACAAAGATATCAACTAGCAACATTGGTAGGAGGTTCCGTCCCCTCTCATCACTCATTAATATCGACTAACCAATGGACATCGCAGATCGTTGCTCTCACCTTACTAACGAAAAGTGTGAGCAACAAATCCGTTTTCTTCACTCAAAAACCACATCCACACCGAGCTTTCCTCCGTAATTGCATGAGAGCAAAGAGTCAGTCTGTTCAATCGCTACTTCTATTACAACACGAGGGCCTTCACCTACCAGAGTGTTGTATCTCAAAATCTCGTCTACGCGCTTTATATCATACGTAACGGTGTAACTCATTGGTGTATTAAATGTTGGAAATATAAATTTTATAACCCTGTTAATCGCAGTATTATACTACAACAACCACGCTTATTATCCTAACCGAAATAAGGGGATCGATCTATTCGTGGTGTCGATTATTACAATCGTAACGGGAATTTATGACTCCCGGTGACGCGTTTTCTCGCGACCGCGTCTCCCAGCGATAGCTCGAAAATACACGTTGTTTGTTCCAACGATGAATCATTTGTACCCTAACAGTAGTATTAAGCATTCGTCTTTCTTGATGAGAATCAAAGAAATCATAAAATTTCTTTAGCTCGAAGAATTAATTAATACTAAAATACAGAACTGTGTTTATATAATTCACAAAATTCAGAAGCTCATATTGGCCAACCATTTTCTATCCAGTTTACCAATTACTACATCCACAAACTTTCCAACAGATCCCCAAAAATTATCTCCTCGTTGCTCACAAAATCTCTATACGCTTTTTATCTTTTTCAAACACCTTTACGACATAACTTTACGATGGCGGAAACCGAAAAAAAGGAGGGAAGAGAACCGGGGAAAGGTGGAAAAATCTCGCGACTTTTAATCTTTCCAACCGCGGTATACGCGATTCCATTAAATGTTGCCGCGATCGATGTTCCAGACGGTGCACATACCGGGGCCCGTTTCTCTATCAGTAATTAAAAGGGTGAGAACAGGATAGAATGGAAAATACGACGAAGAGCCGCGAGCCTGGTGGTGAAATATGAAAGCTGCTTGAGCCGAGGCTTTTTCCACCCGCTTATCTGGAGCTTTACGCGCGTTATTCGATTTTCGCTTGTGTGCATTGTTCCCGGCGTAGCAGCGGAAACAAAGCGTTATCTTTAAGCCGAAACAATGTTCCTCTCTCAATCCGCGCATGAAACAACTGGCTGCAGCCATCTGCTCGAATCGCTATCATCGATCACGTGTGTGATGTATGCCCCGATATCGACATCGAATCCCTTTTTAACACAGACGAATGACTGCCGCTCGATGGAACCGTGGAATTTTTTTTTCAAAAGCGAGATCTCGCTACCCGCGACTGTGGTGTTTGCTTGGTCAGCGAACACGGAACCAAGCGTTCGATTTACATCGGCTCTTCTATTGATTCGACACCGCACCGTGACTTTTGCTCCGTTCGAGTCGCTTCTCCTCGCCAATGAGATCCATGAACTTCAGAAAGTTATCGGACCTACGTACATATCGACTGTTTTTCAACTCTTCTGCTAGACCTAGAATCAATAGGTTAGGTGGTTTCGTACGCGCAAATTCCGTTTGGAAACCGTTGCTTTTCTGTGACTTTCGTGTTAATTTTTTAGAAACGCAAGAGATATAAATCCCTTCGAGCTGTTGAGTCTGAATAATTTTAGAAGATTGAATGATGAGAGTGGACATTGAATGTTTGTAATTTTGGAAGGAACGGGGCTATTAAGTTGGTTGAACGGTAAGAATTTAAGTGGTCTTTTTAAGGAGTTCCAGTATCTGGTATATGAAACTGGTCGTAGAGATATTTATGAATTTAAATTGTTTATATTTTCTACGAGAAGTTTTTTCCCACTTGCGAGCAATCATGCTATCAGCAATTATTTCATAGTTTGTTTCTCGAGAATTGAATATTGATCATATACATATATAATGAAATTAAGAAGCGAATAAGAAATGAAGTCAATTAGCTTAGCTTCTAAAAGTCTATTCATAATAAAAACTACGTTGTCAACTCGTTGAATGTGTTGACACGTCACTCACAGTCCGCTGCTCGTATCACCAGAAAATCATTTGAGAGTATCGTTGCTAAGAAACAAAAGAAAGCTTCCGAAATGCGATTTAACCTAGCAAGTTCCAGCAACTCATTCCCCATTACATGTATACCAGTTCGTTCGCAACAAGCCCTTTAGTAAGAGCACACGGCGGAAACACAAGTAGCAGCAGCAGCAACAGCAGCAGCAGCAGCTTTTCTCCGTCTGGTGCACGTGTACAAAACCTCGATACAAGGGTGCTAAACTCACCACAAGGGGTGTCTTCGTTCTAAAGTTGGAAACTTATCCCCAACTACCAGCTGCGAGTGGCACACTTGGTCTGGAGTAAAGGAGAGAGAAACTTCGTTGCTTTGATCCATATTTTATTTAGTTCGCAGGCAAAAAAAAGGGCAGGAAGACCAAAGAAGGGAATGGTAACCGCTGGTCGGTAGACGATAGAGTGTTAGTGGCACCGGGAATGGCCGACAGAGGGGCAGCTTAGGGCGAAGTATAACCGTTCTCGCACTTTTACGACGCTCCTGGTTAATTTGCTGTGCAATTGCCACGTCCTCGTCCCGCTCTGATCTCACGGTATCCAATTTTTGCGTTCACGCCTCGAGATTCACCCTTTTTATTTCTCGTATCTTTCACGCGTCCCTGATGTCTCGTAGAAAAAGTGTAAACGGGATGGCGAGGTATTAAAATCGGTCAGTAGTGAAAGTTTAGGGGTTTCAAAGACTGAGATAAATAATTCGAGACCTTTTTAAGACGGGATGAGGAACCTTAGAGAATGAGTGACAAATGTCTTGAGAATGATTCGAATCTTATTAACATTTTTAGCAATTTATTGTCTGGGGTTTAAAACTTATGTAAATATAAGTATATGGAATATATCTATTTTTAAGCAGATTATGTTTCCTTGATCATATTACATGGATTATATTTTATACGTAATAGATATAATTGTTGATTACATATAATTATGTCAAGTAGAGTATCATAAAACGAAGGAGAAAGTCGTGTATATTTAAAACTGTAACAAAAGTTTCATGTATATGCAAGGTGTCTGTTTTAATGTTTTATACAAATATCCTGACATGACAAATTGTTTGATATGGAGAGGGACATTATAAATCATTTTTTGTGGATTAAATAGGCACGTCATCAATTATATTCTGGGAACTCTGGTCTTATGATCCATCTAGATGACAATGATAGATATTGATTTAAAGAAGCATACGGTATATATGTACATGCAGTTTCTGATCTATAAAATTAGTTATTAACAATTAGTATCTTTACATAATGTGAGTTAAGTAAATGTCCTGCGATCTACGTCATTGTCTCTTTGCATATAGCGTTCGTTATTTTACGTCGGCTAAGAAGCACTCGTCGTGTATAAGGAGGGAAAGATTAACAGGGTTGAGCTTAAAATTAAATTTATGCTCCTGCGAGTTTCTGTAATATCCCCGGTGGCTCGTGTATCTCCGCATTTGCGCGACTTTGAGTTATCAAAATAAGTACAGGATAAGGAAGAGGTAACTGCTAATTCTCTTCTCTCCCTACTATTTTTAGCCGGATTTGAAGGAAATAAAGTGAAATTTTATAATTGGATATTTAACAAATCGTTACCTCCAGTATGGTAATGTATGTATACTTTGTGAATTGTAATTTGGAAATATTTAGTTAGCTATTGAATTATTTTAGTAATAAAATGTATTAAGCCGTGTGTCATCTGAATATGTAAAAGTTTAGATACGTGCAATACCTTATTTGTATCTTATTAGAAATTTCTATTTCCATTGCTTGTGTTGTATACCTATTAAAAAACGTTTGTTCGCAAATACTATTTCTGTATGAATCATTATAAAAATATTCTCATTTTCTTATAACGAGAACACTCAAACAAACATTTCAAAAAATGTTTTCTATTTCTGTAATTAAAAATTGTTTAATTGTAAAAAGAGAAATATAATTCTTTCCCATCGCGTTTTACCTACAGCGCACTAAAACAATTTTAACAAACATAAAACATTAATTTTTTTTTTGTTCAACAGTACCAAGCTAATTGCAATGGAAGTAGAACATTTATCTTTCCAGTCCAGTTCACTCAACAGGGATGAATGTTGGTTCATAACCTTTTTTTATTAAACTTTTATTAAATTGTCGAAAAATTGTGCATGATATCTGAGTGGGCACATCGTATTTATATATATCGAATACTATTTTCTATACAGGTACTATTTAATTTGAAAATTATTTCGTTTTCAATTCTTTCACATATATGTGTATTACATATAATGATCCTTTTATTAACATGCTTTAAAAACATGGAGTTTTAACTGAAAGTACTAAGTGAAAATAACTTCAAATATAATCTTCATCGAATTGAGAGATAAAATTCCGGGGAAATTAGAAAAGGGATGGGACGACGAACAGAATTTGCGAAAGTCCCCAGTAGCTCTAACCTTCCATACATTATCATGGAAATAGACGTCTTTATTATCGAAAACCGTCAAGTCACCCAACGGTAAGTCCAAGGATAGAAAAAAGATGAAAGGGATATCGGGGAATCGATTTTTTATCTATCGGTGGAAAGGATGAAATGCCATGGAACATTGTGCGATCGTTTAAACCCGCTTTTCCAACAAACACGAACATGAAAGCATAATTTTCCTTTCCTTCTCTTTCACCGAGCTGCGCTCCGTTTATTTAGAGAACTCTTTTATTATTTCTATCGATCGCCATGTTTGCGAGAAATTCCAGCGTTATTTGCGCAGCAATAATTCTTGTAAAATTTCCAGTCACAAGTACCACGGCGAATCTGGCGAGTAGCTGCGTAACGAAAGGCGAAGTCCATGTTAATTGGATTTAACAGTTATAGTTAGATGCAATCTTGCTCGTAATTTATTAGTAAAATTGTATCAGAAAGCTACGTGAGTTCACGTGATAATTTTAACAATAGAGAAGTGCCTCTATATTCCGTGATTATCCCACATATCGACTTTTAGAAATAAATATAATAGAGCAAAATATATTCTATGTTCTATACAACGAATACGTTGCTTTTTCAAATATTTAGAAATAGTTCAAAATTATACTTTCATAAATGTAACAAAGATTTATTTTCGTAGTAGCGCTAGTGGCAATATTGAAATTTAAAATAACAGGGATATTTCCATTGAAAACGTGCAAACTCATGAATTAATCAGTCTTACAGGAAGTAGGACAATTCTTGAAAACCTTTCCTTCAATGTCGATCGAGATATTTTGCGAATGCCATTTCGAGGCATTTGAATTCAATTTTCCAATATTTTCCAATATTTACCGTGAAATAATATTACGGCTTTATGTTTCCATATTTATAGTATTGACCAATGGGTAATGTTATCTATATCGCACATGGCATTGAAGATAATTTTCTCAAGCTGGTATCGGTTTTCGATAAATTCGAGAGATTTGCTTCGAATACGGATGATGATGAGATATTGAGCGTCTTTGAAAGTAACGGTTTGATAATGCATTCAAGAAATACCTCTTTTGTCGAGGAATCGGAAAATTTATAGATTTGTACATATATTCGATGCAAATATTTGACTGTCAGCTTACGCTACCTACGTAAATTTCATCATTCCATAAAATATCTTAAATTTAAGTTAGGATAATAATGAAACTACTCGATTATCTATACTGCATCTAAACTTTAGTATTTGTTCAAACTAGATATTTCAATCAAATCTTAATATTTAATCTGTTATAATGAAACGATTAATATCACTTTAATACTTTAAATGCAAATACTGAAACGATTAATTAAAAAGAAACCGAAATATTATACAAAGATATTTTTATGAATTAAGTTTGAAGATATTTAATATGTTCCCAAAGCCAATTTAATTTCACCGTAATTCCACTGTCAATAGCTTGACCTCATATATAATTTCTCCTCTCTCTCTCTCTCTCTCTCTGTGCTGAACATGGACAGATGACAATATGTTGCGCATGAAAAACGATTCGTAAAAATTGCAGCCCGATCGATTCCTTCTGGTTAATAAATGTGAGGAGAAGTAGTTCACGTGCCCAATTTTGAACTGTCTTTACAGTAAAGTGCTTTCAGAAAATATTAAAATAGTATATTTTCCAGTGCTTCTCCAGACTTTCCTTCAATATCTCTATCTTAATACAATTTATGAAATTTCCACAGAAAGATTCAAATATTTTAATAAAATATGATCGTTAGCTCAATCGCTTCTTCCACTTTTAATTTCATAGAGAAAAGAAAATTAAATTTAATCACGGTACAATTCTCCTTATTAGAAAGAATATTTTATTTTCCCGTGATACTTTCGCCGTTCTCTTTCTCTTAATTGAACCTTGTTAATGACCAAATTATTTCCGCTGCCTTTTATTCCACCACGAAACAAAGCTAAATTAACAATTAACGTCGACAGTACAATGATACACTGATATTTCATTTATTTTTTTCAACAATGGGTTAAAGTAAGATTATTTAAGGGCAGAGTCACGCGAGCAACATCCGTCTGATGTGACCCCAGTCTAAGTCACATAGAAGATACTTGAGTCAATTTAACAATGATTAAATCTGTCTTGTAAATTATTTTTCCTATTTTCTTATTTATTTCCTTCTTGCTGACTCAAATAATCCTACCACGATATTGTCCGAATTATTTTCTTGTCTTTGATATTTTCTCTTGGTGGACTTTAGACTGTAGGATATTTTCTCATTCTCCTGTTACCATATTAGAGACCAATGACGTTTTACGATTTAATCGAATTAGATTATTCTGCGTAGAACTGAAGATTGAATTTTAAGATGTTGAAGCTCAGACGTTTCAAACAACCTTATCTTGTTGTATTTGCCTTGTTCGCTGGTTACCCTTGATATTGTAATGACTACGCATTACAAGGGAATGGTCGCCGCCATAATACGGGGACGTTGGTGTTACTACGAGGATTTCCATAAATTTCGTACTTCATCCTTTTCCTTTTTAATTCCCCCTGAATTTTTATCCAGAATGTCACGGTAGCGATGCTTGAATTAGTTAAAGAGCCTATCGGAAAAGTGGCGACAGACCGGAACGAAGGAACTTGGGTAAAATACTCCTCTGGGTATATAAAGCTGTATTAGTAGCTTCCTCATACAAGTTCGCCGCGCCGCTGCTCCGGGATTTTTGATCCTCCGGGAATTTACATGTAGTCGCGAACCATTCGTCGAGACAAAGTGAATAAACAATGCAGCGAAATTATCTTCAGCAGTCCGCGATTCTGATTACGTTGATTAATATTGGGGAACGCGGGCCAATTATGGGAACTGCACCAACTATCCCACTGTTTTCTCTTCCGGTTTCAAACGGGAGTGCAAGATTCCATTTCAATTAGTTTCTTCATTGTCGAATTAACATTCTTTTCTAATTAACTGTTTCCTTAATTATTATTTAGCCTTCAATGTATGCAGATTTTAAAAAGATTCGTCGTAGTTTTATCACCGATTTACTTTTGTTCCACAATTGTTAAATTAACATTGCTACGTCGCTAGTAACTTAAGTGAATAATTAAATAGAAAATAACATTGTGTTTTAATGGTATATCTTCTTAATTACTATATAATTTTTGTTAAGTGCAAGCCTTGAAAAGATTGATAGAGTGGAGAAGAAACGGCCAATTGAAAGTCCAATATGCTTTGTTGAATATGAATTAATATCTTCAAAAAAAGGTGAAATAAAATTTCGATCGTGGCACAAACATTTTTTAATAGAATATTTCACCTCTTTCCATTTTCATCCATTTTTCTCTTTTTTTTTTCTTTTACTGTTGTCACACACAAACGAAGATATTGTATCAAAGGTATGGCGAAATTCGTAGGAGAAAAATGTAATAGCAGTTTAACGGGATACGTCAATTTTTCAATTGCATCATCGTTCTTCGACGCGTCGTTCTGTTTTCCCCCATTTCTTTTTTTGTTTGAAATACCTTTTTTCATCGTTTCATACCGTTGATAGATAGATCTAGCTAGGTTCGCCTCTCGATACGAATTCGCCAGTAAAGACAAATCGATTTTGGTCCCGCGTGACTCATGGTTTTACAATAAATATACGCCACGATGGTTGTCGACAGCTGCTCTTATGTCATTATATTCCTTTTTTGATAAAGTCGCTCCGAACGACTTGCTGTTTTCATCTACTGCATAAAATCTAGGATGAAAAATATATTTTCATCTTTTCTTTCTTGACGTAGACAAAGGATACGGTGGACAGAGTAAATGAGAAATTTCATAGAACCAATACCATAAATTTACGTGGATATATGTGAGTATAGAAATTTTAAATAAAGAGAAAAAATGTGAAATATCAAGGAATTTATAATTACTATTGCTGTGTGTTTTAATATTATACTAGGTTTCACTCGCCTGTTTTAAGGATCTATTGATAAGTTTCTTTGAAGCACACAACACATAATTTACTAAAAAGTTAATGGAATTAGTTATCTCTTTTATGCTAGCAAAGTTGTGTTGTGTTCACTTGAGCTCTGTTATAATTTAGAAGACAATTGTAATTTCAAAGTGTATATTCGATAAGTAGGGAACAAAAGCTGCTGGATAGTAGATTTTAATCTCAAACACGTTGTTTATTTTCGAAGATATTTGAAGATAATCAATGAAAAAAAAAAAAAATGTAAAAATAATTCTTTCAGTAAAAAATTATAGAAAATTCTATACACTTAAAATTGGAGTTTTTATTGTCAGTAAAGAATTAATGCGTTTTTATGTAATGAGGTCTTGTTTCCCGTGGCAACAGTAACATACTATATTATTGTTAATCGGTAATGATTAATGATTAATCATTGAATGTAATTTAGTTTAGCTTATGTGTAATATTACTAGTTAATATGCATACTGTTACGAATGCGCAAGAATTGGAAGACAAAAACAAATTAATTACAAATTAATTTATGAATTTAATAATTACGAGTAAATAGAATTAATACTGAATTAATATGATTTTGTAATATTATCTTAATTTTATGAAAACAAAATTTTTAGCCTTATTAGATATTTCTACACTCATTTCTACACTTCAAAGTTCAATTTTATGCATAAAAGTAGCAGAAAGTCGAAGTAGAAGCAGACTTTTTAAACTTTAAAGTGCTTTTTATTTTATCCAGTTTACTAAATTTCGCTAATACCGCTTTGTTCGCAAGAAGTTCAAATGCCAGATTACAGAGACTCGAGATTCTGTAAAAGTATGTCAAACTTGTTAAGATCAAGAATTATGGAGTCCAAAATTCGTATGTTCAAGAAAATGTTTCTTCCCTAAGTGTTAAGTTCTCTATTTAGTATGTTCTTTGAGGGTCTACATTTGTATATAATAATATGAGAATATTGTCACTATTTCTTCCAGGTTTTCTATACTTTCTATGTATTTCCATACGCTTACTTAAACTTGTATACAAGTGCGTAACGTTAGCAAATTGAAAGCTTAGTTTTCTAGTTGTTCTCTAATACCTAATTTATATTATCAATTTATTAAAATATAAAAAGAAATTCCATAATAGATACATGAAATTTAATGCAATCTTTTATTACAAAATAATTTTCTAATAAAAATGTTATCTGTCAAAAAAAAGAATGAATGAATATCGAAATAGCTTTATTTATTAGATATCTTCCAAAATGTACGTACCTTGTAATTTATAACTGTGAAACTGTTTATGAAAAGTACCTTGAATTCTAAATGGAATAAAACAAATCATTCTCCATTATACAATTTTCAATGAATTTATCAATGAATTTCATTATGACTGTTTTACAATTCGACTGACAGGCATTCTTTATAGCCAAACAATCCATCTGCTTTATAACAATGTTCAATTTCAAACTTTCCGAAACTAATAAATTTCTGATGGAATTTATTCAGATTTATTTTAGCTTTCAAAAATGTTTTTGGATGAAAATATTTTACAATAACAGCATTGAAATATTATAACAAATTATTACAACATAAATTTGCTTAAATGAATTCACTTTTTGTTAAATTATTACATTTCTTAATTATTACATCCCCACGATCATAACAACATTCACTCGATTATTTTTCAGCATTAAATTTACGTGGCTATCATTAATCATATATATACACGAATTACTATAATTAGTAATTAGTACAAACCGTAACTATTACCTTTTTTCAAATATTTTTCTAAATGATCATCTTTTCAATTGCTCTGTTTCTAATTTGGATATATACGTCTTGTCTTTGGAAATGTCGTGGTTCGTTCTTCATTCACCTCGTTTGTTACGCACATTAATCGAACAACGATTAGTCGAGTGTCACTTGTTTCCCTTGCCTAGGTAGACTGGTCCCGCAAAATTTACTTTGAGTAGATCAGTTGTGTTCAAAGCGAAACCATGCCATAGAAAACCACGACAGGTGTGTAAATTCCGCCTGTTCACATTAGATTTTACATGCACTTTATATCGCGTTTAAAATTTTAACTCAAAGCTTTACTTTACATCGAGCTTTTTGGCGGTAGCTAATAATAATTAACACTAATAGACTGGATACAAAATTATAACTACATGAATATTACGTTATATAAATGCAGTATAATTAATATATGAATGATATTATAATGTAACGCAGCTCGCGGACGATAACTTCCAATCTATTATTATTATCATTATGATGATAAGCATGCACCAATCAGCAACTCATTTTGATAACCCATGCGAATAAAACTCGATTTAACTGTACAAAGTCAAACAACATTTGAATTAGATTTTTGAATTTAGTGAATCATTCCCACCTCAATGGTACGAATGGAATAAATAAGGAAATCCCCTTTCAGCGTGTACATGCAACGTAATAAACATTCAACGTGTCCAAATAATGTAAGGTCAAGCCCGTGCATGAAAGGAACAAAAACACTCTTAATTCTCAGAAATAACAAGAACCTCTCCAGCGGTACGTTGGAAAATCCGTCCGCATTTCGTTTGTCAAAATACCCGAGTGTCCCTGGTGCACGTCGTTTTCTTTGCATCAGCATCGAAATGAAGTACCGCGGAGCGTACGAGTAAGAATGACACGTTGGTCCAGAATGACCGGTAACATTTTACTCTAAACACCGGGCAATAAGCCGTAAAGTAAATTTCACGGTACTGAATAGATTGGACGGTCGGCATAAGCCAGCCAATCCCTGCACATGATGTACATATCCGGGACCGATGAAAAGCCAGAAGCTGTTTCCTGATTGCGTATAACATCAGTCACAGTCGAGATTGCTCCATTAATCGTTGCCTAGCCAGCCGTGATATTATCGTTTCATGATGAGACCACGTCCTAAATAAACGCCAACACGATAGAATAAGCCTGATCGCACGAGGGAGGAAAGCTTGGTGTCTACTTGAGCAACGTGAAAACGGGCCAGAAATGAGAAGATGACGATGACGATGAGAAAGGAAGGCAATAAGTTACGTAGAAGAAAATTTTCTAAAACTGAATATTCACAGTTTGAAGCTACGTTAAGCTGTGCTATGCCAAGTTTAAAGATGTTTCCTCCAGTATATATATACACAGAAACGTCTCCACTAAAAGCTAAGTTAATAGCATAGCTAAACTAATAGCAGTGTTGTGCTAACTGCGAAAGGAGTTTCGTATACGGGGTAAGTGACTTTTAATTTGTGGAACGTATCGTCTTTCATACAGTAAGCTTCGCAAACTAAAAGTTAAAATATCTGCCAAACTAATGATACCTTTCGATATAAGGAGGTCAGTAATCTTTTGTAGGGAATATTGAGCTGCATCGATCATTGTATTAAAAGATATGTGATTTTATTTTAAAAAAGTGAAGTTGATCTTCACATGACGTTTACGCATCCATCGACAGAAAAACCAATAACATTAACATACGCACCCTATCAAACCACCCAACTTTTATCTGAAACATTGTCCTATATAATTAATAGTATCGAATATATTTCAACTTAAACTCTTAGTTGATCCAGTCTGTATATTTATCAAACCAAATATTTTTAAACTCAGCATAGCACGGCTTATCTTAGCTTTTCGATGGATCTTCAGCTTAGCTCTAAGAAATATATCTAGCAATCGTTTCACGCTACATATGACGTAAACGGTATCGACAAATTCTAAAATTCGCATATTTTGTAACATTTCCACCCATAACAAAGTAAGAGGCGTAGCAATACAACATATAAATCAACACAAAGAATGACTCGTTCCTTAGTCAGCTAAGATATTATCGTTCCATGATAAGACCAGGTCTTAAATAAACGCCTGATATGTGGGTGGAAAACTTGGCGCGCGCTTGGATCACGTGAAAACAGGATAGAAAAGAAGAAAGAAGAAGGGTAGAGGAAGAAATATAGTTCGTACTCGAATTCCAACAATGAAAGCTTTCTTAAGAGTATGGCTCCGGGAGAATACCAGCACGACTCGCTGTGACCAATAGAATTCAGTTACCCAAGTTCGGGCGTAGCTGCGAAATTTGAAAGCGGTGTGCACAAAGGAGCCTTGAAAAATACGGCCACCGGCGTGCTTACACCGTGGTGAACGCGAACATCATTGTTTCGTTCTCCGTTCTTCTCATCGCGCCGTTTCTCGAATTTCTCGAATTTCAATGGAACCTTTGACGAACAACCCTGCTCGCTTTCCAGGGGATTCTAACCGGCGCCGAGAGAATACCGATCTGCGAATTCGTTAACTTATCATTGGGAAACCGTCGTTCGTTGATTATTTACGAGAGAAAGAAAGAGAGGGTGGGAAAGGGAGAGAGAGGGAAGGGGAGAAATGGGGGAGAGGAAACTTCGAATAACTTCCGATCTCTATGGTGCAAGTCCGTAAATTGAATTTTTGGTGTACCGTCCCCAGCAGCGAGGTAAAATCACTCGAAGGTTTCCTAGAATCGCGGATTATTCGCGACAGTAACTATTTCCTAAGAAGTATTTGGTCTGAAGACGCTGGTAATTTAATGGTATTATGAATAGTTATAGTTTTGAGGTATGAAATGGAATTTGTTTAGCAAGGTTTAATTGTTTAAACTGTCAGTTCTAGTTTAATAATTACTTTAGTTTCTTGTTCGAGGGTTTCATTCTGGGATATGTATTGTAATACGCTGGAGTTCTGAATTCCACAGTTATTCTTGTTTTACCTATTTTTAAGAGATTTAGGGGATTTTTATTATTTCTGCTTTCTGGTTACTACCTGGACGAAAGCAGTTATCTGATCTGATCGTGGCAGATCTAAAATGATTATTCGAAGTTGATTATGTAGACGAAATTATTTCTTTCGACCATTTGAACTCTATTTTTATTTCTCTTCGTGGCTCGGTTATCTATTTTAATGCTTAACGTTAATAGGTTTAGGTATGGTATCACAAAATTGGTGTTAATTAGTATCGTTTTCTATTTTATCGTGACTTCTAACGTCATCTTTACATTGTAGCAACTAGACGTTTTGTAAATAGTACTGATATAAAATGATAAAATCAATATCGAGAAATATATTCTGTTTGTCATCTCATGAGCGCGAGAGTATTATGGAAAGACTCGATACCTATGTTTCCTTTAAAGTCGTAAAGAGCACATTAGACTTGTACAAATTGTGTGATCTTTTGATAGCGGCATATTGGGAAACGTTTTCCCGGCACAAACAATTGTTTTCAACTTCCATTGAAGAGCTCCTGGTCTATGTTTGCGAAACCCGTGTTCGTGGTTAATCCGAACAGAGCTCAATCCATAAAAACGTACCTGGTACGTCATGCATCCATTGTGTGGAATTTGCAAGCGAACTTTCGAAATTGTACATACGAGTATCGATATACACGAGTTTGACAAGTGAAATGTATTGACAACGTATCAACTTCCGCTCGGAAATGTAATAGCGAAGTACCGCCATTCGTAGAGACGAATTTGGGAAAATAGTTTTTTCTTTTTTACTTTCACGGTGTTCCGTTTAGTTTTTCACTATCTTTCCTTTGTCGTGTGTAACATAGTTGATTTAAATAATTAAATAATATTAAATGTACCACGAGACAAAATAAAATACATTTTAAAATATTTTCAATTCTGACATGTGAAATTACTTTTATTAAAACTACATGTTTATTATGGAAATTAAATAGGAAATGAATTTTGGTAACATTATTGATCGACAACGTATCAAATTTTGGAACTGCTTTTTTGCAGTAAATAAGAAACTTAATTCTATTCTTCCTCCGTAATCTTTATATAAGATAGAATTCTTTTTTGACGAAGATAAGCTATTCTATATTCTAAGCTATTCTAACTATATAATACCATACACAAATTTAACTCATAGCTTCACTCTAACATACAGAACTAAATATAACATAAATTATGTTTCAAGTTTCATCTTGATAATTTCTTTAATGAACACCGTACACAATGAAAATTTATGAAAAGTATAAACTGTTATAGTAAGTCAGGAAGTTGTTGAGTACGTAAAAATAATATACATTTTTTCGTCGTTGATACTTCAAGATAATGGATTCCTGAGACAAAGATGAGAGATAACGCAGGACAGTAAAGTTTGCTAATTGGCAACACCTGAATGCAAGTGATTATGGGGAAAGTTTTTCCATTGTGTACTTATAATCTTGTCCTTATTGATTTAAATACAGCTTCGTAAAATACGAATTGCTCTTTAAAGTCGGACTTTCTTCGGAGCAATATGAACTTTATCTTCTCGAATTTCGAGGGAAGAAAACTTCTTCGCTGCTTCAAAGTTTACATTACGCTCGTACCCTTTGTTTCCCGAGCTTTCATTTTTAGCTATTAGCAATTCGCGTTGCCGGTGAAATTATTGACGTATCGTGATATACCGAGTTTCGAGCGAAACATTTGTTTTTAAATAACTTACAATTCTATCGGTGAATGGAAAGATCGAACAGTTACCAAGAATGCATTTCCACGAACTGCGAAATAAACTCCAAAGTGGAATAATAAGAAATCGATGATCGCTTTGATGTTTGTAATCTTTACAAGTACAGGAACTCCGTTAAGTTAAAAATCGATTCAGATAAAATTGTCAACTTGTTTGTTATTTATTTTAATTACTTGTTAATTATTTAAAATACATGAAACGATCAAAAAGTGTATTCTTTTCATTTTTTTTTCTTTCTTTTTGTTACGAAATCATTTATTTCTGAAAGAGTACATTTTCTCACAGTTTGTCAGAGTTAAATTTTTTGTAAGCATGTTCCATACGCAGCAGAAATAATAAAATAATTTTATATTTAATTATATTTGATTAGGTTTAGGAAGAAATTAATTGAATTAACCGATACTTGTATTAATAAAACCCTGTAGGAAATTATCATAATTAAAGAGAAAAATGCTTGTTATCATATCCTGAAATTGTTTTAGTTCTGTAAGATGCAACGTTAAAGAATTTTTCGATTTGACGTTTCGCTGAATTTGAGAAAATTAACTTCAACTGTTCGTGACAGCAAAGAATAAATAAAATCTTTGACCAAATGGAATTGGGAAAATGGAACTTTGTTATTTCGAATTTTACGCAAAACGACTGTATTTACAAAGAAAGAATATATACACATGCAGATATACTACGTCAGACCTTCCCTAAAACAATGGAGTTTTTGTACACAGAAATTTGTCAAACAACACATAGTTTAAAAATTACTCAAGCGTGCGAGGTAGGTTCACTTTGTCTATAATGAATTTATTTCCTACAAGTACCTAATGAGATCTTTATCATGTCTCATAAACAACTATGTTAATTATTATTTTTATAATATTCTTCGGATTTTTTTCTGAATTTTACAGTTATTACAAACTTGGGAATCTTTATAAAAAAATAAAAGATTTTATTTATTTAAATATTATAAAGGTATTAATAATGATATTTTATTCTAATAAATACACTAATCCTTAAACACTATCATAACTCAGAAAAAACATCTGTTTTAAAATAGTCAAGTAATAAAATCAAATAAGACTGGGATAGAATGTTTTATTATTATTCAATACAAAATGATACATAGTACAATTATTGTTTCCCGCGATTACAAGTAATATTACGATGATATTGTGAAAGGAAAAATTTACACGGTTTGAAAATTCACACTACGATAGCCTATAAGAGCCACAGTATGTAGGTACACATACCAATTACTATAGAGCGATTTATTAAGTTATTACAAAATGATCAAATATCTTGCCCTTATAAAGGAATATTATTTGAAGCATTACATAAACCCTACACTGCAAAAAGTATCACGCGAGGTGGTTAACGTGATACTTTAATAAACCTTTCGCGTGTGAAGTAATAAAGATATCAGAACGAAGATAACCGAGAAATGTATGTATATAGATGAGTTTGAGCAAGTTCAATTGCGTGTTGCAAGTACATCGTTATGTTTACTGAAAAAATGATACCGCAAGAAGTTAGTTGTTACTGTGCCATGCAATATTCCTATTTACCAGTTTTTCCTATTTTCGCGGAGAAAAGAGCTACAGTCTGTCTAAGTTACGAGAATTGCTGCATGCAGTTGTCCTCACGGAATATCGTTAAACTTTCGACCGTAGGTTGTCACAATTTCCAACTTTAAATTATCATTTTAACGCCTCGAATATCCGGCGAAAGGAAGCACAGCAAAACCACTTTTAGTTGGATTTTAATAACCATAGTTTTTGTGTAGGATAATTCTCGAAAATAAAATATCAGATTATTATGATAAAGATAAATGCAAGTAAGAGGGAAAATTTACAAAAAAAAGATCGTTTGTTAACATAAATGTCAATTATTAATCATAATCGGCGACTAACTGTAACTTTAATATTTTACTTTGATTTTTCATCATATCTGCACATGTTCTGTTGCAAGGTTATAATATAAAAATAAATGCTAGATATTTAGTAAAGTAAACTAGTTAATTATTTCCATATTCTGTAGAATTTTTCAAAAGATACTATAATCACTATCTAAAACCCTAGTTTACCAATTACAGTTCAATTAAAATCGTAGTCATTACAATAATTAGGAATTGATATCTAATATGTTCTATTAATAGTAAACAGCACAATCTTCATTAATATAATTAAATCTAATTATTGTAACACAGTTTGCGCAGCTTCACTCAGTACGTCAGCCCTTTGCTATAATTGTTCATCCACTTTCAAAACCACACTTAACATACCAACTAATACTCGTTCATTAGCATTCCCCTGGTATAGACCTAATTTAACGTTCCTATAATAGTTTCGCTGACCAAGAGTAATTGCGTGTAAATAGCTTGATCAGTTATTTTAACAAACCATAGACTCGACTGATTATTATTACTTATTTGCTTCGTTGATAGTCTGAAATGATTATTATGACTATTGTAATTGTGGTATTCGTAAATTGTTGATTCACGGTTCTGAGCTTTCATTGAAAATATTGGTCTGCTTCATTAGAGACTCTTCATCGAGATAAGGATTCATTTAAATCGTCAAAGGAATTTCGACTGAAAATCTTCGGTAGAGATAAGAAAAATGAAAGAAAGCTCCGACCCATCGAAAACATTCCTTTATCCTCGAGAGCACCTAATTTACCGTTATGATTAATCGTGATCCGATCTTTAACGTTCCTGTTCCATTGTGCCTTTTTCAGGACGGCAATCGAGGAATCTGGAAATATTGGGGCAAATATCGGGTCATCATCACGGCACGCAGTATGCATCGATATCGGACAATTACAAGAACAGTGAGTAATTACTGGAAAATTGTTCGATAATTCATAAATATTCAGAAGAAAATTAGATACGATAATACAAACGTTTCTATTATTTTGAAGGAAGCTTCTACTAGAAGCAATAAATCAGACATACTTAATCTAGAACTATCAAACCAGTCGAAACGACTGGTATCGGATCTTTTATTTTTACAATTACTGGAAACATGCGAGTGTCTTTGATAATCTTAGTGCTTTTCTTTTGTCGAGACAGAAAAGCGAGACGAAACAGAAAAATGCAGTAGAAATTTTCATTTAAGAGATCATTTCTTCAAACCGAGATCATCCACCTAACTCCAATATTTCGAATACACTAGAAATCAAGCAAAATCGCAGCGACAGTCTTTAAAAACTCAATATTCCTGTTTAAACGAGCAACAAACGTACATGATTTTAGGAGAATGGAAAACAGAGTTTTCGGGTATAGAATTGAAGCTGGCAGTGGTCATTCAGCGCTGACTATAATCCAGCTTGAAATCAGTAGCCGAGAGCCGCGAAATCTCGTGGGATTAGCGTGATACAGATCGCGTTTTCTCTGTCCGTTTCTCTAATTTTCCATCTCTGTTTCTAGTCGAATGTTGAAAATCAGCCGTTGAGCTTGGTGAACGTTCGCGAGGACGGTAACATTATTGTTGTTGCTGTTGTTCTTTCTGTTAAAAGCCGAAATAAAGTAGGAAACTGCCGTGTTTTCGCATTGCGTTAACGACCGCGTTGCTACACGAAACTAGTCCCAGTGAAATGGACCGTTTCACATGGTATTTTTTTGCCTCGCGAGTCTCGATTGTAAAATAACATTTCCCATGTTAGTTCTTTCCTATCCACGACTTCGGTCTTCCCTCCGTTACCGAATTACCTATGTAGTTTGCAAGAGTTTTCGTTTCCCGTGTTTCGGGACGACTGTTTCTAATTGCTTTGCTAGACGCAATCCCAGTGAAAAGTACCGTTTGATAACCGAGGTTTCCAGGCTCCAGCCAGTGAAATTTGAACGAAGAAGATTAAAATCATTATTGGCAGACTAGTTGTTAGCATTTGGGACAAAATTGTCGCGTGAAATATGCTTTTTGTGTATTCTTGCAAGACGAGGAAAGCAACTTTTAAGCATTTGGAATGTTTGAAAATCTTGCAAATACTCGAATGCTTTAATTTTACTTCCGCTATTGTTATTATGTAACATAGAAAAGTATAATTGCGATGCTAATACTATTCTAAATGCGATAGTTTTAATAAATCGTTGTTTTCCATAAAATAAAGTTCTGAATTTATTATCTTTAAGTGAAGTCATGAAAATATATCGTTACAGTAAGCAACTTCATAATTATGAAACTAAAAGAATGTTAGCTTTGGAATATGATATACCTGCTCAATTCCGAAAGTTTCGATTTGCATTAATATAATTTCCACTTCGTCAATATACAGGATTAATTTCTCGGAAACATTCATCTAACTTAAACATCCTACTTTTATATTTTCAAGAAGGTTCATCCCTTTTTTTGGATAACTTCTCAAATTATTCTGAAGAATTTGCGAAGTATTAAAATATAGTATAACATTATAATATTTGTGAATGTAATTTATATACTATAAACTATAAATAATCAATATACTTGGATATACACGCGTAATAAGTACACAATGGAACGGATAAACAGTAACATTAAATTATTCCTCGTAATTGGAGGTTCTAGCGTTACCTGTTGCTCGTCATCGAACTTTTTATGTAATTCTCTCCGTAAACAATAATATCGTATTTTCTACACTTCGATACTAAACCCAATGTTCAATAAATTTAATCTTTAGTTATAAGACCAGGTTACACAAACCTGGTAATTAAATCGATAATATAACTTTATACTCGCATTAGAAAAACCCTAGAAATCGAAGTTCCTACGAGAAAATTCAATTTCCTAACGTTTTATAAATTGCTGTCAATTATCGGTTCCCGTAATTTCATTGTTAATGCATTGACTCGAGTAATATATTATCGAGTGTGTAAGCTTCATTATAAAGATTCAATTTATAATCAGTATTTTTTTATGGCCAGACAAGATAGAAAACCTTAACGTGTTAGGCTCGTGCAAATATTTGTGCGCATTGTGCAAAGAGCTGCGGGAATTACTCGAAATCCCAATATCCTGTAATATAGGTCAGAATTTATTGCGGTTAAATCCCGTAATCAAGGCCTATAATTTGCACGCACGCCGAAAATTTTAATTTACGCGTTGAGTTCGTTCCCTTTTTGTATGTATAAACTGCTTTCGCAGAATAATCGACAATTCCATTGCGTACGTATTCACAATTTTCGTTATCGAAGGTATTCATTTGTAACATATTTCTTAATTTTTTTCATTAATTTGAACGTTTATTAAAGGCGGCTAAATTATGCCATAGAAGCATATATCGCAATTTTCAATTTATTTCAAATAATAAGATTACTATACATATGTATATTAATTTGAAAAACTAACAGACGAACCTTTACGTTTTCCTTTTTCGGACAATTAAATTACCATCGTTCTAAACGACATTACTACTATTGTTGCTCGATCTCACCCTGCAGAAATTAACAACGAACTAAAAATTAACACGAGACTCGAATGCAAACGACATTATCAATCTGTTATATGTACTGCTGAAAGAAAGATAATAGAGAAGAATACCTTTGTGTCTCAGACATCGACGAACAAAAGAGCATGTAGCTAATTGCAAATATCCGAAAAATGTATCAATACCGGTAATATCGTAGATAACGAATAACAAGAGTGGAAGATGAAATTCGTTCGGCTTACATACCACGAATGATATACTTTACCTTCGATATCAAGGATTGTCGTCGTGGTTCGAGAGTATTTCATCCAATTTTTCTGCGATTATCGATGGACGACTACCGCGAGAATGTTTACGACGGGATATTGAAATGAACGTTGCCTTTCATACCTTATCGGATATATCGCGATACGTCTGGAATTTTGATACGGTTGTGCAGCCTGCTGATTCGATAGCAGTCTGCTACAAAAACCATGTAACTGATATTTTAAACAAATTCTGTGGTACGACCGGAGAAGTAGGAACATAGAGGATCCGAATTCTTGATTACTTGCCCCCTTGAAAGAGAAGGAATCGTGATTGTGATAGAAGCAATTAGATTTTTATAGTTTTCTTTAATTGATTGCTCACAGTACTATAAACCATTGTAACAGGCTATCAAAGGCTCAATTAAAATCACTAGTAAAGTTTTAACATTTTCACAGGTGATCGATTACATTCAGTATAGTGCATCATTGTAGATGCAAGTCATTATAAATGAATACAGTGATTCTTTATCATTACCATTAATCCCTTATACTTTACTAGCTCTGATCTTTGGTCGCTGCTACGTACATCGACATTTACAATATAAATATTGTTTTTTCTAATATTTTTACGTCTTGATAAAAACTGAAAGAGACAGAGAGAGTAAGAGTACTACATAAATAAATTTACAAACATTTATAATTTTTCTCTTCTTGAGAAAAAGGAGCCTTAGGTTCAAAAACTTTCAGTAGAAAACATGCTGATTGATCGTATTATAGAAATTTCCGGGATAAATACAATTTTAGATTTTTCAAACTTTAATATCTCTGTATTTTATGTTACCATTTGGCTGAGAATTTTTACAAAAGCTAAGTCGGCGCAATTGCGAGCGCTAGTTTTAAAGAAATGTCGTCTATGTTTATCTAATTTCGCGTGACTTGTACCAACTTCATACTTTAAAATGATGAGGTAGAATACAGGAGACTGTATTCAGGAAAGGGAACAAGAAAGGTGATTTTCCTTCTCGACAATGCACGGCGTCCTGTCACAAAGGTTACAAAGGGAGCAATTTTTAATCTTGGTTAGGAAGTCTTGCCACACCCGACGTATTCTCTGGAGTTGACTTCAAATAATTTTTACTTATTCCGTCCTTTCCAACGTCACTTACATGTATAGCACGTATTTTAGAACGTGTTTTAAACTTTCACATGGATATTGCGTAGATGAAATTTTTACTAAAATTCTTCAAGCTATCCTTTAGGAAGTAAAAATTAATATTAAATTGTGATCTAGTGAGAGAATTTTATTACAATACTGCATGAAGTAGCTCAAAGTGACTTTTGTGTTACATAATCTGTCACAAAGCATCGTTCCTGTTTCTCTTTCTTAAAAAATGCAATTGGATTAAATCTATATAATTTATCCTATAATAATTCTGGAAATGACAGAAATATCGGGTCTTGCTTTCAAGGAGAGAGAGAGGGGGGGGTAGAGAAAGAGTTTCAGCGCTCGTTGTCCTCAAAACTATTTTTTGTGATTGATAAACATAGAACGAAGTATGATATTGTTCAAAGAATACCATGCATCACTGTAATAGGACAGTGAATGTGTTAAAAAAATGTTTCCATTACAATTTTCATTGCAATTTTCCCTCTACCTATACCATAATTCCTTCTTTCATTTCATCCCTTATGCTAAGGATCCTATGTTCAAATACCAGCGGAAATATTCGGAAATGTCCCGGGGCCCGTCAGTAATCGTTACGAATTCGAAGAAAGAACCGCAGTTTGAAACAAACAGCGCCGTCAATCATAGTTCCCTACGAAGGCGTGCTCATTTTTCTTCGATTCCTTCTTCCTTTTCCCCGAGAAGAAAAGTTCCTCTGGTTCGCGCCGTTCCTCCACGCTCCATTATTCCGGCCGCATTTTCCTCCGTCCCTCTGCTGGTACGCGGCAAAGGGAACATCTTTCTTTCGTTCTTTCTATTTCCAGGTTTTTCCCGTCGTGAAGCAGCAACGACTAATCAACGGCATTGCTGCACGAGAAATCCCACGATATGACCAATTTCGTTGCTTGGGAGCGTAGAGGGGTTCATATATTCCGTGTTAAGCCGACATTTTCTACCCTCCTGCTTTTCTGATAATGGGCTCTAGCTTGATTCCGCTCTGAATTCCGCGGATGCCATTGCTCCACTGCTAGTTACCCGCGACCTCGAACCTCTCACGATTGCCAACACCCCCCGTACGTTTAATGATTTTATTACGACCTCATGTTGTGGAATCCCCTCGCACGATCCGCTATATGATAATTGAATTGTTACGTCAGCTTCTTCCAACCTTATTCCTTAACACGTTGTGTTATTGAGACGTGCACTGGCTTGTAAAAGTATTGGAGCACACGCCATAGAAAATTTTTATGAATATGCTATGTGGAAAATGTTGTGGAAATCTTTGTTTGAGGAGCAATATTTTTTTCTAAATTCAACATCTGGCATCGATAGTCTGGCAAATATTGTTTCTAGTTGAATACTAACCTCCGCCGGTTTATATATATAATATATATAATATATAATATATCAAAATATTTATGTATACAAATTTTAATCTTCTTCCCTTTTCCTCCCTATTTAACATTTAACAAATGGTTGCATACAAAGCAGAAAGTATTGATAGGTACTGCTCTCAAACGGCGGAGATTGAAACGCAGTTATTTGCAAATTAGTGTGTGTCGTGCTGGTAAGCAATGAAAAATATTCATCACAACGAACAAAGGATCTTGTTTCAGGCGGTGATAATAAAAGGTCAAATATTATAATTAAATTGCAAAAACGAAGGTTCGATTGCAGCGCATATTTTATGCGGTGTATTGATCGAACGCGTAACCCAGATTCCCAACGAGGAAGCGGAAACTTTTGTGGAATTGAATTTTCGAAAAAAAAAATTACAATTAATCCACGTCAACGGCGCGGCGGAACTCAATTGTACGCTTGCTAGACTTTTAATTAGCACCACGAAAGTACTGAATAATAAAATTTTTGCGGCTCGTTTCCATCCTAATCAGGCGAATTACCTTTATTTTTCCAATAGATTAGCATAATCACGATCTAAACCAAATATCACGTAGCGGTGTTCACATTTCTAATTTGTGTGTGTTCTAATTTCCCTAAATGAAAGAATTTATCGTTCATTATCGTTTCTAAATTAGAAATTCCCATAATACTGACTTTATATTATATTATTCTTTTGTTTCTAAATTAATCTTTGCAATACGCGACTTGTATTATACTATTTCGGAAAAATATTCTTGATTGTACTCAATCAAGATTCTGATTACTTGGACAAGCATAAACTGTTTTTCAGGCGGCGCGCGTGACTATCGAAAAAATTCTAATTAACCCTTGTCAACATCACAACCCGATTATAGATGTATCTGTTAATTAATAGTCAGCAGTGTTGCAGAGGGATGAATAATGCAATACTTACGACCCGTTAGCGTGTTAATCAACCAACCGTCTGTCGGATATGGTACCAACCGATATGGAAACATTACATGCTTAGATAAGCTTCGAAGTTGACATTATTTGATGAGTTATTCTCTACCCCAACTGTAACACGACCGTGAACCGGAGTCACATCTCGAATTGGAGTTCGAGGTTCAAGTCATGTAGTTACTTTAGACTTTAGAACGATTTATTAATTATAAAATTTCATTTTTTGGGTCGAGTTATTGTTTCGTTAAACTAGAAGTAGTTAAAGTAACATTTATATAAAATTTTTAAGTTGGCGACGAAACAAGGTAATTCGTAAATTATTTAGTAACAGTGGATAATAAAAGAAACAAATGTACAATACGATAACACTGATTGCACAACATATTGCCTTTTTTAGAATTTGTAAACAAATGAAACAATAGTTATTGTTGTAACTTATCAATTTCTGACAAGATTCTTCTTGGGCATAGTAAATTTCTAAACTATCTACAGAGTCAATTCAGTAACATTAAAAATGAAATTCAGAAAACGCAGATCGTCTTCCAACGTATAAATAACATATAAATCAATTTAATTCTTGCATTCTTTGCTGTTTCACATTATCCCAAGTAAACATTTGCTGCACATATTTGTTAAAAACAAATTTCAATATTTACACTAAATTTGCTTACTTTCTGCGAAAAAAATTTGAAATATTTGAACAAGTATTGAAATAAAACTGATTTGTGTTTGTACATAATACGACAAAACATTTTACTTCTGTTAACAAGCAGGAAAGAGAACTCAACAAATCTTTCTTTTATTTGTATATAGGCCAATGTATTTTTAGCCGCTTTAGAAAACATTGCGCAGCCAGAAGTGTGCATACCTGAAACGCGGCTGCTTTTGTTCCAACAAAAGCTTTTCAAGTACTTTCACGCCACTTGTAGCAGCAGAATGAACACCAAAACGTTTGACCATGCGCTCTGCTTGTAAAGGTAAAAACACCATCTTCACAATGGAACTGTTATATGTAGTTACCATTATACATATTCATTTAATAATATTATACATTTTTTAGTTAAACGTTAATATATTTTTAATTAAAATATAAAAAATACAGTTATAGGGATAAAAACGTAATATGCAGTATTTTTCTTCAATGATACGTTTCTTTTCATAAGTATTTTATCATTTACGCACTTTTTCCGGGATGTGAGAGTATTGTAATTCTACTTATAAATTAGCGTTTAAAATATTACCTTAATTTATTACCGTAAGAATATAATATTATGAATGTACCGTTTATTTGCTTAAGGAGGTCGTCCTTTCTTTTTTAAATTCTAGCATGCCCCAAATTTTTGAATGGAAATGTACACTACATCCTTTGTAAATGATACAAAGATAAATATGAAGCTAATATCAGGAAATATTTTACTTGAATAAAATTCAAAATAGAGCACGATATTTTCCACGATACTTTAATAGATAAAAATATAATCTCGCATTATGTAATTTGTTAAGCAACTAATGTTAGACAGTTCCAATCACAATTACTGATAACCGATCAGTCATTAACAATTGCTCTTGGAACTTGGACGAATCGATAGGTCACATCGAAAAACCAATATCCCTTCCAAAAATTGTGCCGCGGTTGTCGATAACCAATCGACGAATCGCGCGCTTCTGCATCGTCCGGAGTGGTTTACGTATTTCCGGGTGGCAAAATAAATAAAATGGGAGCGCAAACAGCGCGCGATAAATCGGGATCCAACTACGATTGATACTTTATAGACGTGTCAATTGTGAATATTCGCGCGCCATTTCGAAATTCTCCATGTTAGCCGACAAATGGGTCATTGGGAAGTCATGTTGCTAACGAAATGACAATGGCGAGTACAAACATCAGTTTCTCAAATTCATCTTGAAATTTGTGACTACTTAAACCATCTCCTTGTGACAAATAAATTTATAAAAATATCATTTGTTTTTTTAGATATTGACGTACGATCATGCTCCTACAGCGACTTACGAAAGTATTTCAACACTTATTGAAGTTTCAAGACTTCGTTTATATTGATCAAATGTGAGATCAGTTTGAGGATGTATATAAAAATTAGTACACAGCGTGAATAGCCAACTTAAACATACATGTAACAAATATTAATCCAGCTGAAAATATTGAGGTTTATTAATATGATGATTAATTGGCTGTTTAAATACTTTGACATCTCTGTGAAATATGTACTTGTACTAAATATCTGGTAGTTTCTATATACATTTTTCTATATATATATGTTTCTATATACATATAGAGTTGTTTTCAACTTTACTAATACAATCGTGATAGTCAAGTTTCAACAATATTAACGAGATTTCACAATGTTTCGTATACCACATGTAATATATTCATAAAAGGCGTCTGTTAACGTTGATCCATTATACGTGCCATCGTACAGCGCAATCAAAGATGAAGGAAGTGCGTGATAAGGAGATAAGGGACAGAATTAGTCGAAGTGGCGGCGGAGACTATGCTTGAATCTTCAAGTAACCAACACGATCGCGGTAAGTCGCGTTTCGGAGACGAAGTGGCTGGGCGTCGCCATGAATATGAATGAGCCTTTCAGGTGATATTCCAAAGCGTGAAATAAAATAATTTCCACCTTTGCCGGCGCACTTCCCGTTTCAAGTTTTTCCCAAAGCACGTGAGATTAACGGGACACGTAGGAATCCGAATGGAAATAGCTGGAGGGAGAGCAAGGATGTATCTGATGCTAAAATACTTTACTTTTTATTATTGGAAATTGTTGTTCCTCGACAAACATCAATTGGCGAATTCATAAAATAAGAACGATCCTTATTGGTGTTTAATTTTGAAAGATCGGTAGTTCCATTTAATAAAGTAATAGCGTGACTTTTTTTAATGTACATGGAAAAGACATTGTAGTGATAATTCAATGCGAAAGTAAATTATTCAATATTCTGCTTATTTTTGAATTAATTTCCACATCGGATAAGATGAAATATTACGTAACCAAATTGGCTGTTCTAAAATTCTATTGAAGCAGAATTAATCTCTTGACTTAACAATGTAGATTATTTATGTAGTAAATGTACGAGAAATGTATTTAATTAATTATGGTAAATATCTCGTGCAAGTATATATCATATGTAGTATCGCCTAAGTTTTTCGATATCGTTTGCATTTAGTAGGTACTGCTCTTCGAAAATTGTTCAGATCAGCCTAAATTGAATTTGATCCGGGTTAGATTAGTTAGACAAGATTGGTAAGTTACGTCAGTTTGACATGGGTTGGGCTGGTTAGATAACTTTTGATCACTTACACCGGTAAAGTATATTACACCTACTAAATGGTTTAAAACTGACTAGATCAATTAACATACCTAGAGTTTAAATTACATTTTCATCTATTTATATTTTCATCTAGTTACATAGTTTACAAACATTTTGAAATTATCATTACATTAAATTAATTATTAAACAAAATTAGTTCATTGATAAAATATATAAAAGGTGAAGTAGTGCGCGAATTCAGCATTAATGGAAGAAATTTAAATAGTAATGCAACAATGGATTAGCATAATTTTAGTATTTAATGCTCCTTGCACGATGTAC
Source organism: Bombus terrestris (assembly GCF_910591885.1). Lineage (NCBI taxonomy): Eukaryota > Metazoa > Arthropoda > Insecta > Hymenoptera > Apidae > Bombus > Bombus terrestris. Next base: position 10,253,814 of record NC_063277.1, read on the forward strand.
CGACGCTATTTATTATCTTGAAAAGAATAGAAATTTTATGCATTTTTGTACTTGTAGTAACAAAGCAATAAAAATGGAATGTCATATTACAATAAAATATAGTGCTCAAATTAACTAGAGGATTTTCTATGTCAAGTCAGTTTTTATATCTACTTCTTATATCTGCAAATTGTTGTTAAATAATCATGTTAAAATCAATCTTTATCACAGTATAATACGAGTAATGCATCAATATATCAAACCTACAGTTTTGTTAGTGTAACAGAATTATTCGCAATAGTGATTTTCTAATTATTTTGAGCAATGTATATAAATCAAACATAAGCATTTTTAATTTTTACGTTACAAAGCAAAATAATTTAAAATCTTTAACACAGATTTATTCTAAACACATTTATTTAAATTTATTTAGATTTATTTAAATTTAGACTTTAAATTTTTACTTTTTACGTTACAAAGCAAAATAATTTAAAATCTTTAACACAGATTTATTCTAAACACATTTATTTAAATTTATTTAGATTTATTTAAATTTAGATTTATTTATTTAAATTTATTTATTTATTATTAAACAATTTATTCTAAATTAAGACTAGCCATTTTTCACAATTTCCACACGAAATTACTTAAAAATAATAACACAAATCATCGTTTAAATCGTCCAATACCTTATTTAAAAAGATCCATTCTTACCACTAGAGGTAGCACATTATTTATTCGTGGCCGTGGAAGAATCTGTGGGATAGATACGGTCTCGTTGAATGGCGGGGAATTTGTGGGAATGACAGTTGGTAGGGAACGTTGAATAGTTAGTAAACGTTAAGTACAGAGCGGTGTATCGGCGCGCAGAGTACGTACGTATCGGATTCTACGTTTCGAAGCTCTGCCCCTCAATCTCCTCTGGATATCACATTTAAATGGCACTTATTTACTAGCTGGCTAAAGTGACAAGTCCTGTTACTCCTGCGGTGAAGAACACGCCGTTCTCGTTTCCTTTAGCCTCGCTCTAAAGCTTCACTTTCTGCCGCTATTATCCCCTGTTCGCTCTTCCCGATGAGTTTCCGTTTCCCTATGGCTGTTCCACTTACAAATCGCGGTCGGCCCAGGGAAATTGAATTAGACTTAACGCTCATAACTGTCCGTCGATGGCCTTTCCTTCACTTAACCTAATGGTTTCTATTTTCTAAAATTCTATGAGCCTTTCTCTCAATACAGGATAATTATAACAATTTCCTTTGGTAATTAATGATAAATGGATGATAAATTATCGTGAATGGTAGATATTAGTGAAAAGGAATGAACTCCTTTGTAGACGATGCTCTGGATGAGATTAAAGCAACATGTAAAGGTTCAAAGAAGGTTTAGGGAACAGTAAGGAATATTCATTAATGATAAAAATTCTTTGATCTAACTGTAGGTGGAAATAATTAGGGATCAATAAGAACTTAGTTAGCTGAAACTGAATATTCGGATGGAAAGTAATAGATATTTTAAACACGTAGGAAAGAAGTGGAGAATTTCCCCAAACAAAAGGAGTATATAAAATAATAAATAATAGTAAATGATTAAGTATATAGAAACCTACGTCGAATTTTCAGAAAGTAGTATTAAAATTTGTTCTTACAAAATTTAAATAATTAATATTGATTAATTTGTAACAAGAACTTACATATTCATTTCACTAAAATTACTTTCCCACTGAAAGATTCAAATCCTTCTCTCGTCAAATATCTACTATCAATCTTTCGAGCCCTAATATAATACTACATAATTTATCTCATAAGCAATAAATAAATTCTACTGTATGGGGAAAAATATTTAAAGAATTCACTTAGAATTTCCACAGAATAATAATAAAATTCATTCGTAAAATATATATAGACAGACCAGAGCAATTCGTCGTTGTTGTCAGCCATTCGGTGTCAGCGGTTTAAAGGGATGGCCGATATACACCGCAAAACATGCCCCATTGGTGAGCCACACGGACTGTCTCTAGAACGCTTTTAGAAATAATGAGGACCGGTCCTCTCTTTCTTCCACTTTCTTTTCCTCTCCCCTATTCTCTTTTTATCTGGCCTCCCTCGCTTCGTTGGGCTTTCATTTATTGCCTGATTTATCGCTGGCCGTGCCGCGCTGCGAATATATTTTATCTCCGTCGAATTTGATCCTGAAATACGGCGACGCGACCAGAAATAGTCGAGACTTCGCCCTCCAACGACGTAGATTTATGCAAAGATCCTTAAACCCGCTACGTTCACGAAGAATTATCAATATGCAATTAGCATTGGGCCTCTTATCGCGTTGATTTTAATGAACTTCCGGTTCATTTGCTTCGCAGACTGACTTTACGATGCGTATCAGGGAGACGTTTTGCCTTGGCGAAAACGAGGAACGACGCTAACGAACTGGCTAAGATCACTGAACTACATTGTTCTTAAGTTGAAATCATTCTTTGTGCTAAGGTAAAATTCGGACAAGAATTATTGTAAGGAAGTTCTTTCAGGGTACTTGAGAGGAAAAGAATATTTCTGGTTGAAACTTTCAATGAATCGGGTTCACCAATTTGGATGTACAAATTTCTGGATATCTGGCGGAATAAGACTTTTCACTGTTACATCACTCGATTAAAAATCGTAGCAAGATAACTACGTTAACTTACTTAACTAACTTAACTACTTTTATCGTCAAACTTACTATTGTGCTAGAGTAACATATGGTTCTTGCAAGATTACACTAATAATGTAACTTCAATGGTCCAAGAACATCTGTAATGGTTTCATTGAAGTTCATGAAACGCAAGTTCATTGATTCTACCCCACTACTTACGATGTTCATTCGTATAGATTCAAATTCGGATTAGCGGATTCAATCGGCACGAATATACACTTAATCATGCCCTAACCACGTTTCAATGAATGAACTTTCACATAACTGATATTTTATCGTAATTGAAAACCAACTGATAATATAAGCTAAACTGAACACGTTGTACACGTAAGATGATCAATACACGATTAATGTAAAGTTGGCGTATAACTTTCAACCAAGCCATACTAAGTTGGAACACGGGAAAGTATCTTCGGTGGCGTTGTCATAATCTTTTCGACAGTCTCGACCTTATTCAGGAACATAAAGTGGCAAGTAAGAGGAAGCTCATGACTTTCATAAGCCTTTGTACGTCTTCCCGTATAGAAGCAGTCACGCGTGCGACGTCGCAACTTGTTAAAATTCCATCGTGATTTCGAACTGTTGTTGGTAGCCCATATGACGATAGCTGCTACTGGAAGGAAAACCGAAAGAAACGTTGCCAGCGGGCCGGATAATCTCACGGCACGGATTATTGAGCACGTTCGGCGGCAAGTTCCTTTCCGTTTGCCTCGGATAAACCAATAAACTCTAACTTCATTTAAGGTAAACCCTTACGAGCTTCATGCCCGGTGCTATTCGACTTGCCCCGGTGATTCTGCTCGTTCGAAAATCCTCGTTCCACCCCGTTCAACGAGCCGATTAAAACTTTCTTTCCACTGTAAAGAACTTTTGTATCCATATTCTCGCGAACCTCGAATGTTCCCGACCCCGAACGCTATTATCGACCGCGGTTGCCTTTCGTTCAGCTACTTTCCTATTTATACAACATACTTTCTCCGGCTAACCAGCTGCATTATAAATCTCCAACTACCTAACCACTTTGTGTGTACAGCGTAGAGACGTATAGGTAGAAACATCTACAAGAAGGGCGGCGAACGAGAACAGAGGGAACTCACGAATGTAACGTCTTTCTTTCGACAATACCTCTGTATAAATAATCGATCTCCGAACGTAGCTTTCGACAGATCGGTAACTAGCTCTCTAAGGTTTTTCTTTAATGCAATCAATTTGATATAAAATCGCGAGTTCGTTTCTGCGATACCGAATCGAGAATTCTCTCTACGCAAGGGGAATGGTATAGGTTGTAAAGTTCGTCATTGCCGATTCAAGAATGTTCTTCGTGGTTCCGTTTGAATATCGTACGCGGGTCTTAACCGTTTTTCGAACGTTTCCTCGTCTACCGAGCACTCAAACGTTTTGGGCAATGGGAGAGCGGAAGAAGTTTCTCAACCGTTCGCTGAGAATTGCGCGTAGAACAATCGACAGTGTTATCTCGCGGAAAATCTCGCTCCATCGAAATACTCAGTGAGAATGGTTGATTCGACTGGTAACCTCCTCCTCTCTGGTTACGCGGTTCCAAGAGACAGTTTCCAGGGGCGCTGGCCCGATTCGTCTGCACGGTCTGCAGTTCATTGCTGAGCATGAATAAAACCACTCGGCGAACGGCGCAATTCCACGGATAAAATTTTACAGGATCCTGTAAAACTTTATGTAACAATCGATTGCTAAAAGTTTTCCTTCGGATTCTTTAGTTTCTCTGTGGTTTTTGGGAGGGACATTTAGAAGAAGCGTTAGCCTGGATTCAAGTATTTAGTTCGTTGTTTTCTATCTTATATGTACGTTAGGTTTGCGTATCAGATTTTGCAAGAATTATAAATGGTACGTTAAAAATTCATCTATATAAAAATATACGTATGATATAGTTTATATATTTATATTGTATATTTTGTTTCTCGTTTGAAATTCTTCGTATTTTTTTAAATTCCAATCTATCTCCACATTTATTTTTGAAGCATCGAGCCTCTAAAGATACATTAATATATGTATTAAATTTTCAATATTTTTATATGTTGTAGATTTATTTCTCCCGTCGCTAATCCTTTTCACGATAAAATCACAATGACAAGCTCGCAATAACAACGAATAGAAGAATCGAGATACAACGAAGCCTGAAGTATTTTTCGTAACTAACAGCAAAATAAGATAAATCTGTCTAACGAGTGTGGTAAAGTGCTTCAATCTTTTCAAAATTTCAGCGGAGCGTTGCACGCTCGTGGAATGTCGTAAGAAAGAAAGTTTTCGTACACAAGCGTTACGTAGTCGACGAAAAAGCGACGAAGGAAAGCTTTGCCAATTACGAACTCTGTTTTCTCCCTTTTTTCCTCCAGCCTCGGGATATTCTGACTAACGACCACTGTCTAATAGACACTGATGCTGACAAGAAAAATTGTACAAACAGCCGAACTAGGGATCACTTTTTAGCCAGGAGACTTTTTCGAAGTGCCTGTCGTGGGTTCAGGGAGATGGCCAGGATTGATGAGGTGCACTGAGAAAATATTCTTTTCGCACTCCAAGCGGTAGACAACTTAGCCGTAGACGTTGCATCCGTTCAAAGGAACGAGATCTTTAATTTTCTGTAATGACAAAGTGAACGTTCAAAGTGTCTTTAAATGCAGACACTGAAGAAATCGAATTCAATATATTTCCCGGTAGAATGAAAAGACGTCTTTGAGCAAACGACGTGCCGTATAATTGATAATAAGTATAAAGGAGTAGCTGTAATTTTCTTTTTCATAATTCGAACGAACGCTTGGTTTTATAGAATGGTCTGTTAACTATCGTCCGGAAAATTTCATTTATTATTCTGTGGAAATTGTGTAGCTCTGGGCATTTCGCAACTTTAAATGGTCTTTAACTTTAGTTTGGTAGGCTATGAAATATTTTGTTCTCCCTTTTTTATTCAGGCTTGAATATTCTTCATATAGAATTATTAATAATATTCTTGCTAACTTTTATACAGAAATCCGTTTATTTTCCTTTGATATATTTTCTTTTGTATAATTAATACCATCTACAGCTGCAGGTACTATTCGCATGGGACGTTGGAGAACAATTTCCTTTGAGAAGGAAGACGATATTAATTAAACGTAACATTTACAGTGAAGTAATTAATTAACTGTAAATATTACTTACAAACTTTTATTATTTGTGGTGCAATTATTTCTCTGAATTTGCAGGTCATCGATTTTTAATATTATTTCTCGACGGTCTTGTTGCAGTGTAACTGCATCCATTTTTATTACAAAATGGTGCAATAGTAGTACTAATATAACGAAGAAAATGGGGAAAAAGATACAAAGTTCGACAAGTAGAAAATAAGAGAATTGGGAAACTAAAAACCTCAGGTAGAAAACTAGTAAGGAAATAGGAGTATTCGTTCTGGTCCTTCAAGTACTCGGAACTTCAACCAGCGCAATCAGAGATCGTAACAATGACGTATTATATCCCGCATTCCTCATTATTCTCCCTCGAATACGAGAAAGGGAATCTCCTCTACTTTTTACGGTATTCACAATCACGGAGTAAAAGCATATCGAGACAAAGTACGTATATCGATCCACGAATCGAGAGCGATATCGTCCTTGTTGCTATGCTTCGAAAATGAACGTTTCGCCACTGCGTCTAGACAAAGATTTTTCGAATTAAATTATTTCAAATATATCATATTAAAATCGTACGTCACAAAATTTAAATCATATAAAACTGCGAAAATAATCCTAATAGAATTATTGGAATTATTGTTGTTTTAGAAACAAGATTTTTAGGAAAAATTCAAGAAAGTTTCCTGGTGTAGTAATATAATTTTATATTTTTTAAATTTTACTTAAGCAATTTAATGAACTAATAAAATAACAAACACTAAAGAATAACACTAAAGAATAAATTGGTAGCGTATTTTCAATCTATCTATAGTTATCGAAGAATAAACTCTAAATAAGTATTAAATACGTTATTCGTAAGCCGACGATAATTATTCATGAATTTGTACTTTATACAGCAGTTTCTAAATGTGTCACGTGAGAAATATTCGTATACATATTATTCGAAGTAACTTTCCTCATTAACCGCTGCTCGAAGCATTTTACGTCAACATGTTAAACTATGATTTCTAAAAAGTTGACATTTTTTACTGAAAGCGAATCGTTTCTGTAATAACGTGTGTATGTATATATATACGCAAAGAAGAAAATGTCTAACATTTCTTAATATATTTTTCACGATTAATTCAATCGAAACCTAGACAGTTTTCAGACATTCGATTCCAACAATATTCAGTCATAACAAAACTCAGAATTCTATCATGAATTATGAATTTTCAGTGACTTCGCGAACGTTCTACTTCTACTTAGTATCGTAATTTAGAAGTTGAAATATACCTGGTCTCAGAAACGAATGAATCATTATGCACTTGGTACATTAAAATTTTCTACCCTTATCCCAGTATCAATGTTATCAAATATTAACAAATCTCCCAATGAGAAAATTCGAAAAGAAAGAAAAGAAACGACTTGCTACGTGTAAATATACGTATATGATAGTAAACCCAAAAAGATTAATATGAAACCTACTGAGCAACTAATATTATGATAACCAATATTTTCAAGATAATCGCGTAACTACAGCATACATTTAGTTCCTAAATCGAATTAAAAAGCAGCTTAAACAATGTGAAACCACTTAACAGCGTATTGAATTTTAAAATTGCTTTCCTGTGAAATACAGAAAGCATGACTCGTATCTCTCTCCAGTAGTTCCATTCATATAATAGTCCATAAAGAAATTAATTGCGAAGATATTTCTGATACAGAAAAACCCATATCCTGACTAAGAAGATAAAATGTAATTTCACTAGCAGCGAAAGTGTTAGCAGGCTGTTATTAGATCGTGGGCAGCGATTACGCGTCGCTGGCGCAGCTATTGTCGAGCTATTCTACTTATTCCACTGCGCGACATGTCACAGCCGCCATTCGTTGGACGAGCATCGTTCCAAAGCCATAACCGTGGAATATAGCGTGCGTGTATACAGATTTAGCTTAATCACAGTCTGTTAATCAGCTTGATAACAACTTGCAGGAAACGTGCTTACGAATTCTGGTCGCCACAGGCAATTCCCCGGCGTGCAATCATTAACGGTATTGTCCGTCGATGGAAGATGTCGTTGCACGCGCGTTAATTATCCTTTTTGGCACGAAACAAGGATTACCAGAGAAGGATATAATGAAGTCTTGGCAAATTCACGTGCCAAAAATATCAAATTCATAGATGGCTATGTCTAATTAATCCGTCGACTGTTCGAAAGTATTCATCCAGGAATATCTGCGTGGTTGCACGTTTGTCGCGAATTTTCATTCAACCACGTTCTCATTTCAATATAATAATATAATTCCTCCATCCGCTCTGTCACTTTCCTCGTTCTCTGGTCTCGCTGCTTCCTCCTTCGCGAATAAGTTGAATACTCGCTTTGCATCGTTAGCGAGCGTATTGCTCGAGTTTTAGCGTGGAATCGACTTCATCCGAGATATTATTAAAAACGACGCGCATTCAAGATTTTCATTAAAGCTGTCATGTTTCGTGTTAACAAATAAACGATCGCCAAGTAACGCAGAGTTAGAGGGATTTTGCTTACTCTCTATACCTTGTTGCATACGTGTATGGGTGTATAGGTCTTTCTTAGATTTTATATCAAATTCCCTTTGAAATATCGTTTAATTTAGAATCTGAGCTATTTTATCAGTAGGTATTTGATGGTGGCTTTAATTCTAGGGTATAAATGATAATCTCAATGTTCTTTTAACACGAACAAAAATTTTCCACCGTTTGCAGCTTTTGTACTTTTATTTAGGATCGAATCGTTGAACTGCTTAAATCGTTCAAGTCGTTCGATTTACTTGTACTCTGTAATCTCTTAAGATTGTATAGTAATAAATAATGTTATCAGAGTACCACTTCATCGTAGCACTTCATAAATTGTTTATTACTTGCTATACTTATTATATAATATATATAAGCGTATGTATCTAATAAAATGTACAAGATTTACATTTTTGAAATTGCGCTGCCGGCAACAATTTTGCTGAAAAATAGTGTGAAGCTAGAAGTGCGGCACTTGTCTTAATTAACTCGTTACAAAAGCAGAGTACCGCGTTATTACCGCAATCTTGTAACACTCTTCCTTTTATGTAGTGTACACTAGTGTACGTTATAAAATTGTAACTTTATTATTCAGTTCTGTAGGTAAAGATACTAAGGGACTTAACGACTTCTTTTAGCTAAAGAACGCTGTAATATTCGTGCGTTTAACTAAACTGTAGATTTTTGCATTTATATTTATTCGTTATAATATTTAGTAGCTAAAAAAAATTTCTGCCAAAGTGCTAACTTCTTTTAGTTATGATCACAAAAATTTAAATCTGTATAAATAATCGCAGTTTACTCATAATTAATGGACAAAAGGCAAATTTAGAAAAAAGATTTTACTTTCTTAATAAATGATATCAACGGATAAATACAATTTGATTTCCATCATTTCGAAAATATCGAATGATCACGTGCTTTTACTTACAATTCACTATGGGCTGTAATTTTCATTAAACGTTTCGAACTGCGGTTTAGATTCTTGCTGATATATAATAGCATAGAAATGTTAATAGCAGACTGAGCTCGTCGCTTTTGCATAAACCTTTGTGTCGTTTGAATTTAATATAATGTAGTGACTGATTAAATTAGAAATAATGGAACGTTTATGCCTTTATTATACTCTGTTTTCGTTGTACATGCTAGTGTATTTCACGTACTAACAGTTGAGTATAATTACGTAACTTCGACGTATTTCCAACGTTTCCTTTGACGTTTCTCCAAGTAAAAGTATCTTCGATTATTGCGGAAAATTGGAACTAATAGAACGTTGTACTTTGATCAAACCAAAATTACATTCTTGGTTACAAAATCCGAATTTACAGATTTATAAATTGTAAGTCTTATTTGAATGCATTAAAAAATCATACTTATACTTTGATATTCGTGTAAATCACATAACTTTTAATATTAAATGTCTAGTTTCTATGTGTTTATAGTTACACTGATATTGATGAACACCATCTCGTATAATTCCCTTGATAGTCATTAATCCAACTCAAACAGGTCATCTTCCTAAGTAGTTTGCTCGTAAACTATAGTTCTAAGCTGTAGTTAATAACCAATCCATAACGATAACAGTGTCAGTAATAATTAAGACAAGGGTCCAAAGACATACCTCCTCTAATATTTAGTGTCTCCTACTGAAAATATGCATATATTAAAGATATTTAGTCCAAAATTCCAGAAACGTTTACATCTATCTTTCCATTTTCTAGCATTTTGTGCATTAATGTTTATAATCGTTCCAATAATTTGAAAAATTAACGAAATTCAATAATTCTATTTTAGATAAGAACAGTATTAATTATTTTCAGGAAAAGGTTAACAAAAAGTAAACAGCTGACGTTATTAATTCATCGACAAGAAATAATTAAATACGGTTAGAATATTTTAATATTTTATTCATCTTTTGATATATAATACATGGATTTTATTTAAATGAAAAATTTTTCTTCCTTGGCAAATATTTCTACGGAATTAAACTCTCATATGTCATATTAATCTATAAAATACGTATAATTAGTGTAATTAAAACTTAGATTCAGTAGAAATGTTCAATGTTAGAATGTCTCTATTAAATTTAAAGAAATGGAACTTTTATCCTCGTGTCATTTTTCTAGCTATACAAACGTACATATATTTTGGATGTGAAATTATTTCCAACCCTGCTCACGGCCAAATGCACACGTGCATGAGATTACAAATGAACTTGTTCATCTCACGAGATTGGAAGAACTCATAGTATATCCTATATGCGTGAAAACGTATGCACCCCTATATCGGCCGAAAGCAAGCCTACAAAACACCAATGGCCACATTGATGAATTGAAATATCGATTTGGAGTCTCAATGGTCCTGCATTGTACCAGACAGAACGGAAAACCTGTTGATTTTATGAAGAATACCCTCGAAGGAATAGCAAATTCGATGGTGCTTCATTTTCGTTCATTTGAACGTTCAGTTTATTATTTAAAAAAGAGAGAAAATCACAGTTAATTGAATTAATAAAACAAAAAGGTACTTAAGGTACTTTTCACTCAGATTCCAAATTTTTTTTACGCAATTGTGGCGATTGTTCTAATTATTAAAGTTACTTGAAATTGGTTATTGAGAAGTTCATTCTTCTTAAACTTTAAAGTTCAATGGCTGCTACTTACGGTTAAAATATTGGAAAGTTCTCATACCTACCAACGGCTCTACCGTATTATACAACTGTTTATTCAGTCAAATATTCATCAGAGTTTATTCAATAGAAATAGACATTTATGAAATGAAATTGAAAAGTGAAATTTCCTTTGATTTACCAACAAACCGAGCTCACTTTTAGAGGATTAAAAACGGAAAGACATTCTGGGTCTTTGATCTTTGCATTACAGAAATATTTACAATCACGTTTTCATGAATAAATCCATTAAAGGAATTATTGTTAAAATCTTAAAACAATCTTTCTTCAAATCAATCTTAAAAAAATCTTTGACATCGACTCTTCTAACGAAGCCAGTATCGATCTAACAAGTAGATAATATCAATTCTCGCATTAAGACAGCTTACTCCGAACTAAAATCGCCTCTGTTTAAATTATAATGATGCCATTTACAAGCAATGTTATCGCTAAAAGAACATCACAAGCAAGATGAGAATTCGTTACAATTTCCATAAACACCTGTATTATATAAATTAAACGAATTTTTTCGTTTTCTTTTTGGCCTGCATTCGCGTTGCAGGTGTCATAATTAACGCGGTGGACCGCGGTATAATAAAGTATGACAGACATAATTAACGGCGTTCCTCATTTCGTGCTGCCGCATGCTGGTTTGAAAAGAGCTGAAAGTGACCCGTTCTTATCCCTTCTCACTGTTTTTTTTCCCTTTTTTCCGCCCTTTCCCCTTCTCATCCCGTTCATTCTCGTTTCACTCTGTCTCCCTCGATTTCTCGTTCTCCATGGGTTCTTTGAGACCATAAATAATTCAGGTACTTGGGACGTCGTAAAGACATTAACGAAGGTAAAAGCTTTTAAGGGCGAACCCCGGTTGTATCCTGAACTCGTTATGCGGCTCTTAAGATAATAACTCGCAATCTCTGCTCACCAGTTCATTGTCCAACGATACACGGTATTTAGGTTCGACTCGATACCATTTGTTCATAATTGATCCCTTTCGTAACGTGATTCGTTTCGTATATGACGAAGTGGAAATCAGTCAATCGTGTAAGATTTTGACAATTGAATTCATTCACACAGTCACGTATTTTAACTTTTAAATGTACTTTTAGTTTCATAATCGATTAAGTTATAAATTTATTATGTGTCACACGTTTTCATGAATTGAAACAGTATAATCAAATTTTTATAATAATATACGTAGATTACTATTTTATGAGAAGTAACATTGGACTGGTTTACATCATCCCGATTATCATTCTTTTGTCGTTAAAATAGAGTGCTATATATTGGTCTACTATACAAGAACGTTTTGCATACTCATTACAAGATATAATTTTATTTTGTGCGGTTGCATTGTTCTAATAATTATGCATATTCTAATGATTACATCAAGTAATGGTAAATTTTCAATGGGCAAATTTGTGAAGTTCTCGTGTACGAATTATTATAAAATTTGAATACTTTTGAAAACTGTTGTATCATTAGTCGTGCAAATATTCATGGGCTAGGTAATAGGAAATTTTGCTTCTCATAATATAAAAATATTTTCGCGTAATAAAATTTTATATACGTAGAACGTAGTATTAATGTGTGACATGTACACATGAAATGTGAAATGAAACACTGGTGCAACTTTGACACGCGCTTATTTTCGTGTACTAAATATCAAATGTAGTAGATACTTTCGTATGTAATTATACCTACTTTGTACTCTTACAAGTAATGCATAGTAAATAAGTAATTTACAAAATAATAAGCAATGTTAATATATGATAGTAAAAGTAGATTGAACAGGTAATAAATAAATAGTTAAATAAAAATTGCTTCTTTTCAATATAAATATCAAAATTATAAAAATTAAAATTAAATTTTTGAAAGATGACCTTGATATATGAATGTATGAAACACATAGAGATGAGGATTTTTTAAATTTATTTTCCAGACTCAGACCTGCCCAGGTTCGCTGAAGAAATTCAGAACGTGACCGTAAGCAAAGGTCGAGATGCTTTGTTAGCCTGTATAGTGGACAATCTACGAACTTATAAGGTAGGAAAAGAAATTATCTATAATTTTTTACATTGAAATAAAGTTATGATTATAAATTAAACAAATTTTGTGACAATGGCACATGACATCAAGTCCTCAAATTTATTTTTAACCATTATTAATTGATATTATTGAGCCACAAGTTACTACGGTATATTTTAGGGTACTTAATTTTATTTTCTAGCCCTTATTTTGTATGATAAAGATTTTTAAGCCTTTGAACAGCATGCATGATTATCTGAAACCAATTTTATTAAAAATACATACATTTATCTTTTAGTTAATTAATAACATAGTATCGAATGTAAAAACATTAATAATTTTATCACATAAAATGTAGAATTTAAAATAAAGGAAAAATCTTTAAAATTATTTAATTTAATTTAAATTATTGTAGTATCTTGTAATTCAGAAGTTAAGGATTAACGATCACATTTTGAAATTAACAATGAAGTGAGGGTAATACTTAACTAAATCTCAAGTGCTTAACTTTAGATATAATTAATGGAACTATCCACATTTATTCAAAAAATGTGAGAATCTACATTTTATTAAGTATCACATTTAGGAACGTCTTTCAACCATTTGTTTCCGAAATTACGTGCTCTATTTTTACAATAGAAAATTTCGTTTACTGAACATGACTTCTAAAAAAAAAAAAAAAAAAAAAAACAACAATAAAATAGTTTCATTATGGATAGTAATTGGGATAGCATTAATTTTCGTTTAATATTATTGTAAAAAGAACTAAATAGAAAGATGTAACTTTCATGTATTAAATAAAATGCATTATGATAAAATTAGCCTGTGGCGATTCATAACCACTAAAATTGTATGCCTCAATATAAACTTAATGAATGAAAGAAAATTTGTCCACGCGTTGTCATATCGTCTCAATGTTTTGCTTGCATAATGTAGCAATTCTATGGAGTGATTCATGGAAATGTGATAGAAATTAAAGAGAACTGTAGGATGAATATTTTACATTTGCAAAAGTTCAGTGTTAATGTTTCAAAATTATCGTATATAACTATACTAAGTCGAAGTGCATATTATAGTATTCATGATAAGAAATAATTATTAATAGCAACACGCTGCTCTAAAAGCTGAAATCTGCAATTATTGTAATCTCGATGTTTTTGACCATAAATAAAGTTAATTTACACGAATGGATTTGTATCCATTGATATGAATTTATATTGTATATACAGAATGAACTAATCTGATTTAATTAAATAATAGAATTTTGTAGCAGAATAGTATATTTTGAAAAATTTTGTAAATATATGTTTTTTGAAGTAAATGCAACTTGTACGACAGATCAAACACACATGAACACCTTACATGTAAAAACAGATGAAAAAAGTATACAATCATATTTATTTCGTGGCCAGGATCAGCAATACGTCACTCAACTCAATCTATAAACTTGTCACGTTGTCTGTCATCTAATTCTTTGTCTTATATCCTTTCCACATATGTACAGACAAAGCCGCATACAAGTCGTCGAATAAACGTACATGAAATTCTGCACGATGAAAGTGAAAGTACAACGAGTGCTTTCTCCTACTTTTCCAGAAATTTGAGACATCCAGTATAAAAATCATAAATTTAAAATTTGTAAGTTTTCTGGTCAGTTTTACTTTCACCTACATAAAGAAACGCCTGCGTTTTCTAATTATCTTATACTAGATTATACGCGTTGCTAACAAGATTACTATTTAAAATCTAATTTCCAAAAGACTAATTTCAATATTATACATACGACATATTTAATATCGTAAAAGATAATTTCAATCAATTGTTTGCTTCTTACATTCGTTGAAAGTCCCTATCTATTTGTTTGGAGTCTTGTGTCTATTTGTTTCTTATCGAAAACATGTTCTATCGTTGTATAAGAAATTATGGAAATTTTCGAATCAAAGCGGCGCGACGACTTAGTCAGCTTGATACTTAGATAGCTTGATAACTGAGAGATTAGTAGTAAGTAGTACGATGACGATGCTAGTCAACTACGGAACTAGATGTAAGTAGAAGTAGCTTTCGTGTCCACAAACTGCTTATTCACCCCATTATGGATTTACGATATATCTATCGTTGTTCAGGCTAGAAATACCAGGATCCAATAGTTTATAGCGTTGCCAAAATTGTGATATTCTAATTTCCCATGAATCAATTTTTACGCTTTGATGATCAGTTATCTCATCTTTATTCTTTTTTTCTTTGGGTTAGTCTGAATTTCCCATAGCCCCTTTACATTAAATGAAACCAGAGAAAATGTCCCTATTTGAAGAAATACACGTAATAATAATAATAATTTCACAATACCTAAGTATTTCAAAATATTCAATTACTGCTAAATATCTCGCGATCCATAGATGTATTCGAAACCTAAAATTTATATTTCTACATTATTAATTATGATAAAATATTTCTCAAATCTCGTTCCTTGGCCAGTATTCGCCCTATAAACACTGCTGACCTAACAAATCCATATACAAACAGGCCCCTCTACTCTGTATCCGACCAAAAATCTTAGATCCACGAGCAAATAACCGTCTCGAGGAAGTCCGTTATTAAGCAAAGCTCTTTTACGCTCCGCTTGAGAATTTTGCACGCGAAGGCAAGGAACCCGAGCCCGTTTGGGTCCAGTGGTAATTCTAACCGTGACTCGCAACAACGTCAACTTCAGCCGGCTGGCTCGTTCGTTACGCCAATGGAAATACATCACGGATGGTGTCACGTTGAATTATTAAAGTAATATGGTAACGACGCCGGTTCACACGATTTCCCCTTAGCCGATGCGGTGTACTCTGTAACCGTAAAGAAGTATCACGCCTTGCGCCACCATCCTCCGCCCCCTTCACAGAAGTTGATATTCCCCAGACGGGGTTACTGGGAACAGGAAACATGCTCCTCTGGAAAAATTATCGCTGGTCTGCTTCTTAACGCGTCTGGAATATCGTAATTCTGGACTCCAGGTATCAAGTGAATGAAAAATTTACGTAAACGTGCGCAGATCTGCTTGAAGGTAGATGTTAGAAAGTTTCAATTATGATTCTTGTTGTAACTTCCTTTTTTTAATAGGCAAATTAAATTTTTAGAGTAATTTTAAGCATTTAATTGGAAATATGATATTTGGCTTGGGTTACATGTCTAGTATAAATTTTTAATTCACTTACGCTTTTTGGATTATTTTCGATCTGGTTAGGTCTAGTGTTAAAAGAAATAAGTGATTTTCGGTGCTTTATTTAAAATAATTATCGGTATACTTTTAAAGCGTGTATTATTTTAGCGAAGAATGGTGTATTTTAATTGCAGATCATTTTTACTCCCTTTATTATTTATTTACGTTAATTTACTTGTTAGCTTCTCATTCCACTGCTCCCAAACTTCGCACTTTCTACTGTAGATGTATTTCAATGTAGATGCGCATAATTATATCTAAAGTGAAGGTATTATGAAATGGAGATAGTAAAGTGTCGAATAGTACCGTAGCGTTCATCCCCAAATAACCTTAAATGCTCAAAAGTTGCAGCACCTACTTTCCTAATAATTAAGTAATTACTCATTTTAGAGGATGTTCGAGCAGACTTTAGGATGCCGATGAGTTGTAACAGTCTAGCTGGTGGCGCATTATATAAATCACACTTAGTTTGAACGAAGTGCTCTCATCGTACTTTATTTTATATTAAATAACTTTGCATCATTTTGCATCTCATTTTTCAGTGAATATTAACTCTTAAATTATTCTATGTATCTGTGTAATTATTTCGAGAAAAATTCTTAAATAGTTGATCGCTTTTTCATGGTAGGTACAAGTTAATTTTTAAATGCTAATCATCTTTTATTAAGGTTTCCACTTTTCAAAAAATGTATCATTAAGTTAATATTTGAATCTATCTTTGCAAATTTATAATGTGTTTTGTATCATATTGATAAACTTTTCAACTTAATTTTTGTAGTAAATTCATAGAAATTTGACAATAACCATTTATATAACATTTGCTTGATAAAGGATAAACACAAAAGTTTCCTTTAATATTACACGATAGCTAATATGCAATTTTCCAAACTTGTTAGAAATTGAACTCTCGATAATCATCATCCGTCGATGTTTAATACGAAATTATGAAACAAGAATTACCTAATACTATCATCTAATTAAAAAGTATCTCATTTAAAATGTTAAGTCAACCTTTATGGTTTTCTTTAAGTATTAGCAAAAATCGAGTATCGTAATATGAAGATCTTTGAACTTTTAACGCATTTTCTATCCGCCCAAGAGATTTTAGTCACATAGAAGACATAGCAATGAAGGAAAGAAAATGGGGTAGATTCTAAGCCTTCTTATACTTACCCCTCCATTCGGCGTATTCTGTGAAAGTTTCGAAGATCCACGAAAGATACGGAATACAAGCCAGCCAGTATATTGGATTAAGCGGCCGATAAGAACGAAACGATGTTGCATAGGGTGTCCAAAGCTCCGCGAAGGGAAACATCACGGATCGAATGGATCGAAAATGTACGCGTGAACAATCCCACAAGCGAATTTATGCTATCGAACACTTTATTTCTCTTGACTTCGATTTTCCAGCTTATAATATTAATCAATAATTATATTATAAGAATAGATATATTGATGGAAAATATATACTAAGAAACAGATGCTGGAAAATTTTGGAAATATCTTCAGAATTTCGAATGATTGAAGAAAATCTACTTTAAGCAGCAAAATACGTTTTTTCGAATCTTTTCCTTTTTCAAAATAATTTCATAATGCAAAATAAGGTAGAAAGTGTGAAATAATTAGATTCTATTAACTACTACGACTTTCTTAGTAACACCAAAACCTATAAAACATCGTGTTAAAGAAAACATGAACATTTTGCCATCGAACGCGGTATAATAGAAAACTTCGTTAATCTTTTCTATGGTTTTTTCCTTCTTCCGAAACAAGATTTCCTTTCAACGTATACAAGGTAAAAGATTTTTTCGATACGCCGTAGAAATTACGTTTAAGGAACATGCAAGGATATTTTGTCGCGCGTAATATTTATGAAACACGAGAGAAAGTAATGAGACACTTATAATATAAATATTATTTTATTCGGTTACTTTAGATACAGTTTATGTTACAATGAATAATGATTATTATTACAGGATATTGTATGTAGGAGTACTTTTATAATTAGAATTGATATTTATACAAGGGTGTATAAATCACACGCAAAAATATACACGTTATGATAGTTAAAATATCTAATGAGTTAAATTTATTCCATTAAATATTTAAATTAATTTTCTGCATATTTATATCCATTCTATAACATTCGTATTTAATATAACAGGAAATTTAAACGAGTGTTGACGTTCTTTACGTCTGGATTTGAAATAATTATCCTAGTTGGCATTATGTTGTTACGTAATCCCTGTGATGCTTCTCATACTAATCTCGTGTAACAAATCTCCATGTTGCTATTCCGCGAACACCCTCCGATTACGCTAAGCCTTTCCTGTGCATTTTCGCGAAGCATGTTTGATTATTAGAAGCTCCTTACGAAACGAGCACAACGTGCGACGATATTAAATAAATGACGTGATACACTTTTTATGTTCATTAGGTACAGTAATTTCCACGTTACTTTTACAAAATAAAGAATTGTATTTAGAAAATGGACAACATTCTTTCAAAAGAACTTTAATTTAGAATTTGAATCACTTGGCTTGACCACTAGACTGAAACTGCCTGTCTTTTATTTGTCAGAAAGAACAATTATAATACATTAATGAATGAGTATATAAAGTGATCGTTGGAAACTTAATGGGGTCAAGAAAAATGACTGAAAATGACGTTCAGATATCACTAGCTAGAAAATTTTTTAATAACCTAAGTAATTAAGCTGATATTCAAGTGACGAAGATAAATGGTTTTCCCTATAAAGTATGTATAACTTTCCACGAGTTTACTTCCACTACTAGCTTCCATTTTTCGCACAACATTCTTCCAGTGAAATGTTTGATGTTAAGTATTACATGAGTTCACTAGTTTTGAGCATTTGTCAAATCCGTAATTAAGTCTCCACATGAATTTATTTTTATCGTTATTCTAAGAAAATGAAATATTTCGGTCATACTCAATATCTTTAAAAACTTATGTTAAGGTAATAACATTGATAAAAGAACACAATAAACAAATAAAACGATATTAACAGAATATTTGAACATGTATGAATATTCATATTTATCGACTTTTGTATATGTACGTTAGTTCCATACTCCTTTTCCCTTATTCATATAAAAATTCACATCATTATCATGAAATTTCATCAAACAGAAGACTAACACACATGTAGATATTATATTTTAATAGAATTGGGATATTGTACGCTTTGTAATATGATGAACGCAAATATAGTCTGTGAACCACTGTATGTTAACCTTAATACTATTGTACTATTTAATTTAACTAATAATAGTATTACTATTTATAAAATAATGAAAGATAATAAAACAAGTAACTCTTTGTATTTTATAGCATAATTCCATTTATGACAGCGTTGCCCTTAATATTATTACATGTTTCTTAAATAAACTGTGGTAATCGTGCAGAAACATAAGAAAATTTTCCACTAATAATGTCCTTTCTCCTGGATGAACATTACGTTATCCTAAGCAAACTTCATACACGTGTCCACGTTTGTTTGTTTTAGGTGGCATGGGTGCGCGTCGATACACAGACAATCCTGTCCATCCACCATACCGTGATCACGCAAAACCCACGGATCTCATTATCGTACAACGACCACCGAACATGGTACCTTCATATAAAAAAGGTTGAAGAAGTGGATCGTGGATGGTACATGTGTCAGGTGAACACAGATCCGATGAGAAGTCGACAAGGCTACCTGGAGGTTGTAGGTAAGCTCGTTACTACAGCTTGACGTTACTAGAATTTATGATTCTTCTGAAATATTATTTTCTTGATTAAAAAATTTTTATTTTAAAGTAAACTTTCGTTTGGAAAGGAGAATAATCTCTATGTGTGGAGGAAGAATAATATTACAACATATAAGGAAGGAAGGATCTACAAAAATATTTGATGCTTTTATCATTGTTATTATATTTCATTTTCTTATTCTCACTAGTAAAAATAATTATTCGCAAAACTTTTATTTCTAAACGGATGTAAGCGTGAATTCCTGTGTTTTATTTGGAATATGAATGGATTATTCCTCAACGATTGCTTTTAAAGTATACCAGAAGCATAAAATGGTTTTAAATAGCTTCTTCAGAGAAAAAATATTATTCTACCAGGAAATGTATTTCCTAATAAAAAATGATGTAAGAGAATAACTGATGATTCGTCAAAAGCGAAACATTTAAACGCTGTAAATGCAATTGGCAGCCAAGCATTAGTCAGCTCGATTCAGTTAGTCTTTGAATCAATTAGGTTTCCAGTTAGTTGTTAAACTAGGTTAGATGTCATCAGGCTTCCAATATTCAATCAGCAATCGAAGTACTTACGTTTCTACAAGATTAGCGACAAATTAGCTTGAAGTTACACTTTCAGGGTGTTAACAATACTATCTATTATCTATCTTATAGTAAAAACTATAATTTAAAATGTACATTTTTCTAGTTTTGAAATTTTTTTTGTGCCATTCTTATGCGTATCTGTAGAACTGAAACCAATTTTATTAAAATCTTTTCAACTTAACTTTGGATTTTTACGGTCAGCATATAATATTTTTAATAACAATTTTCATATTTTAAAAATCAACCTTGTGGCATCTGTAATTTCTATGGATAGTTATAATAGTAACGCAAGATAAAATAGATGTTGATCCTTTGATTTTTAATTATTTAATTAACTTCTGTCAATTCAAAAGTCGAATTACTTTTAAGACGACAGTATGGATAGTATTAGACTAGGTCAGCATTTATAATCCAATTTTAAATATAACGAAACATTATGTTGTATACATTTCTAATAGTAACATATGCTATATTCAATTTCCATGTAGTGTATTAAATCGATAAAAAAATATTTCTCGCAACCATATACTGTTTGAAGTGTAACGAATGCAAAGCAGAATTTCCGCTCTTCTTTTCCAAACATGCAACTATGGTGTTCGTCACGTTTTGAATCACCGCTGTTGGATTGTCAAAAATGAGTTTTCCATAGTTATTGGCGCTGAATAAACTTTCATTAGAAAAATTTTTGAATATCTATTTTTTTTTTTTTTGCTGAGAAAAGCACGTGTTTGAACTTTTTCTGTTTTCTATTGAAAATATACACCATTTTTGTAGAATAATAAAAAAAAAAAAAATACAGCTCACTTTTCATAATTAGTATTCTCTCCAAATATATAACTTTTTATATTATTTTAGAGAAAAGTATTACATTTGAAATTTGAAAAGTATTACGTTTGAAAAACCTTCCGAATAATAAAACCTTGTTTCTAATGAAACCAAATAATTCAATGCGTTTATTCATGCCTCATTAAAAATTTCGCTACGATGTAAAAAAGGTTCTTTTAAATTAGTATTGATCCCGTGGATACACAGGTTAAGTATAAGAACTAGATCGCCGTGTGGAACATAAAAGACGATTATTCATTTGATTTTCACATGTTTTCTCTATCGCAGTGCCGCCTTCTATTATCACGAAGGAAACGAGCACAGACATGGTCGTCCGCGAAGGCTCGAACGTGACGTTGACGTGTAAAGCTTCAGGCTATCCCGAACCTTACATCATGTGGCGCAGAGAAGATGGAAAGAACATAAACTACAACGGGGATAACGGTGAGTTTCGATCAATGGTTTCTTCCTAAATTTTACCACAGTACGAATACGATAAGTGCTTTTTTAGAGGCGAGATAAAAACAATTTATTCATTTGAAGATTGATTCAGTTCAATATTTTAGATATCGCACGTTACATTAAATTTTCTGTGAAAATAATCAAAACGTAAAAGATTATAATTATTCGCGAAATATTAATTGTCTCTTGTGAACTACATTTTTGATTGCGTAATTTTTTTTTCGAACGTAAAATGATTTACACTTTCTAGAAATAAAGAAAAACATTAAGTTTGATATATAAACGTTACATGAATTCGAAGGCATGATTGGATCATGTAGACTCGATAGAGTAGGAGACCAATACCATTGTCATTTATGAGAAATTGGAACGTAACGAGGATTAGGATCTCCACTTGAAGTCTTAGAAAATAGTACATAGGGTTAATTAATTAAGACTTCTAAATTCACCTAATCTAAATTAGAAATCTGTGTTAGCGATAACGTGATCCTGAAGCTTCTTTAGTAAAAATTGACTGGATATTTCTATGAATTATGCAAATAAGAAAGATTATGTTACAAATATCATGTGCAGTTGTGAAAATATGTGTGATGTTTGGATTTTTTTAATGATTGCTGACGCTAAGAGGTGTGCGATTAATTATGTTTACAAAAACTGAATGTGTGAAAGCGTTATTATCATATCAGATGGATGACGGATTTCGCTAATGAGTCGATTGACATTTTCATTAATTACGTCGTATATAATGATTCAGTCACGAAGGAATTGTTAATTTCGCGCCAGGGATTTATAATTTTCGCGATAAAACGAGATCTAAATTCGATTCACACGACGTATTCAGTAAATTAATGGCAAATAATTTAATACATCACCAAATTGGCTTCAAATTGATGAAGTGTCAATATCACAACCGTTTTTCGTCTATGAAAATCTCTTTTGTCAATCTCTAGTACATTTTCATACTTAATATATACAATATTAAAATTCAAATTTTATTTGTCCGTCTTTTATTCAATAATATTTTAAGCTAGTAATTCTTTTGAATTATATTTAATTTCGTTAATATCATATCTGATACATTTCGTAAAAACAACCATGCTAAATCTTCCTTAATATTTTAGAATGTTAGGACATAAATCTTAATTAAAATATATCTATTAATACAAAGTTGCTATAATAGTAAAAAGGTAATTCATAAAACCAAATGCAACAATTAATTACACATGAGAAAAGAGGAAATGAAGTATCAATTAGAGATTTAAATGATTAATTATTACTAGGGTATTAGTTAGCAATATAATTATTCACGAATACGATATGTCTGGCTCTTATTGTGAAACTCTGGTGTGAAATGTATTCAAGAGTTGATTCGTCGTTTCCGGATAGTTCTCAGTTCGACAATCGATAGCCGAACGGATACAGGTAACGCCGTTTCACACACGATATCGCTTTTTCGGATGCTACACAAAAAAGTAAACGACTAAAACGATCCTTCTTTTCTATGTCAAACTTGCTCGGAGTTTATATTCACTTTATCTGTATTCAGCTCCGACATTGAGCTACCTATTTTGTTAAGTTCTCGATTTACCTTTCACAAAATATGTACGGGTATGCTTATAAAGTATGCTAGTCAAAATGAATTAAATATTTCTTTCTGAAATTATATCCTAGAAATTTCATTTAAACGAGCTTCCTTTTAATGACGTGAGAAAACAAAATTAGATTTCATTTTATCGTAAATATTTAATTTAATAAATTTAATATCTTTAATTCATTCATATATATGAGAAATTAATTTTACAAAATATTATTAATAATATATAAAAATAACAAATCATTGGATTCTGAAAAGAGGATTAAGAATTGCATAATTAAAAAATAATACAAAGCTACGTCTCGTTCTGCTATTTGAAACAGTGTATTTTGAAAAATAAAGTTAATACCCTTTATGTATTGTTATTGAAAATTTATTCATCTTTGATTTTGTTGTATTAAAATACCGGCAATATGCAATGAATTCTTACAAAATGTGGAATTTATAATTAAATCACGGAAAATCCTGGCTTTACTTATAATCAAATATTTCAGTTATTATTAATAAATGAAAAATTATCCATCAGCCATTAATACGGAATAACCATGCTAATCCCTTATTTACATTAGACTAACATTTATATAATTTATTATATTCATTTATTCGAATTACATTTGAACAAGTGGAATATTGTTGTAACCTTGTAAAAATTGATCGGTACGTACATAATTAAAATAACATGCCATTATGAGGTACTGAACAATCAAACGCATACATATATCCATAGCATGTAAAATTATAACATCTAAATTTGCATGGCTGGTCTGACGTTTTTGTTGTAACAGAGATATATACTTGATTGTCTCTAAATTATTATTTTGCTTCGAATGCTAGATTACATGGAAGAACGTGTTCAATGTACCACGTTTTGGGAGTTCCAGTTAGGATACGTTACGCTTCGGACAGCAACTGAAATTTGTGCTGTGTCGGGCAAACAGGCTGTTCCGGAATTTCGCAAGCTAAATTGGTTTGAGAAATTGCGATTTCCAGATCTGTTATTAAATATCAATAGTAATGGAGTTATCGTTTGGGACTCAATATCGATACGTTAAGAATTCTCGTTAGGAAGCCAATAGAAATCCGAATCGTTTTAATCCACATCAAAGTTACAAAGAGTCTGTTGACAGTTTAATAGAAGAATACGAAGGTTACGAAAATTATTCGAGGGAAAAATAGCATAACTACAATAATAACCGTTATGACATTTAATGGATAAAAAATAATAATTTCCTAAGTTTCATTCTTTTAATAATGTTTAATCACCATTTTTCTCAACATTCTAATTTATGAAGTTCATCAGAATGCATCTTGTCTGATTCATGCGTATCAATACCACTTAAGAATTTAAACATTATTTCAAATATTTTCGAATCTTCTTAATATCATTTCTCATTTATCATTTAATAATAATATCATTTTATTCGTTATTTGGAGTTCAAATAAAATGTTGTTAATTAAATCATAATATTATTGTTGGTTAGTCTAAACAAAGCCATATATTATAAAGTAATATAGTATATAGTATAGTATAAAATCAGAAAATCTAAAATTTCCTGCAAGTATACTTCATACTTTTATAAAATACAGTTTAATAAAAGTATATATAACATATGCGTACCTCCCGCGCGTCAACAAAAGCTTCTCGTTCAAAAGTCGTCTGAATGCAGAGCGGTTTTGACGGTGCTGTCGATAAGTCGGAAGCAACGGGCGTGCCATCCTTGACTTAATCAATAAAATCCAACGAATCGATATAACCCATGACGTAAGACTAACGAAAGTTTACGCCGTGGATATTCTTCGCACGAGGAAACGTTTGATACGTTGAACATCGTAAATAATCGATCACGTTCTTATGGTTCGCGTGCTTCTAAAAATACCTATGCCTCTTAAGAACGCAACCTTCGTGGCAGAGATCGCCTCGATCGATGCTAATTACTTTCTTAATTACTAATTATGAATGGCATGAGAAGCGCGACAACGCTTCAACTTTCCACCTCTATCTGTCCTTTCCGCTTCGTATCGTATCGTCCTTTTCTTCCCTGTACACGTACAGCCTCGTTTGCACGAACACACAGAGGGAAAAAGGCAGAGAATAAAAGAGAATGAGGGAGAGAGAAGTGGGCAAAGATGTACAGGATAGCGGACGTCAGACAGTCTGTCGGTTCCAAAGGATTTTCTCAATATCGGATAAAGGCCGGATTTAATTTCTGCTCTAATTTAAATTTTCATTGCCCTCGAGGCATACTCGGGTTCAGACGCTCAGACGAGACTTTCGAAGCTTACGCCTCGCCCTAACTCCACTGTATAAACTGTCACTGATAAATATGTATGCGTCGAATCGTTGCGGCCCTGGATAAAAATGCTCCGTTGCATTATATCATCGCCTGTTCAACGGCCATTACCGATTCACACGGGGGATTAATGTAATTCGAAGGGAACGAGCAAGTGTTGTTGCGAATTTTGTTTAACGTTTATCGTTCCTCGAAGAATGTACTTTCGATTGGATGCAGTGTACAGGACGAAGTCTGTTAAACGTGGTTGGTGAATGCTCTTGAAGAAAGTTATTAGGAAGTTAGTCAATGGAAATGTTTTATTCAGTTTTATAGTTTACCTGAGTCTTTTTTTCCGTTATTTATAATGGCGTTAACAACTTGCATAGTTTAATAGTACACCGATGTTTATATAAATTCATATTTTTCTGAATATCATTAAAAGATACTAGAATGTAATAGACGATTGTTTTACTTGTCTACTACATATTATGACGAGTACACTCTGTGCATTTTCCGCTTACAAATTTTCTATAAATACGTAAGAATACGCAGTTATATTGTATAATTTCGAGTATCTTAAGTAACTTAAGGCCGGTTTCACACGAAGATATACATATCGCGAGTTGCGTATCGTGTGAGTGTCGCTATTTATTTTAATGATTCGTTTTAACTTCATACGAAAAGTATCGTTGCCAAGATACTTTTTATATGTATTGATTTATTATTTTTTCTTTGTTTCTTATGATGGGTTTTACATTGAATGGTTGAATGTTTATTGTATTACAGGATAATGTATTATGTCCTTAGTGTAGCACTGTACAATTCGCTCATGCAGGTGTGCAGACGAAATTCTTGTGTCTTATTCTAATCTTACGAATTATGACTTGATTGTGTCCTGTCAGAAAATGTGATACAATTTATGATATACTTCGTAGAAATCATCTTTAACATGGCCATACTGTATCGAATTTTCAAGCTATAAATTAAAGGTAATAAGTCTTTAATAAAAGAGATCAGGATAGAATTTCTTAAAAATTCGCTTAATTACCATTTAAATATACATTGTTTTGTTTTAATATTCTGCACAGTTTTCTTCGTGAAAAAAATTTTAACTTCCATTTAAAAAATTCAAGATATTTGAGAAATTTGGAAAAGTGACAAGCAATGTGAAAAAAATCCGATAGTACAGTATGGTTCAATCATACAGCATTTATTCATTTACCTTTCGCAAAAGTTATTACAAAGTTATCGAAGTGGTTTCAGTTGCGTGATTCATCTCGTATGTTGTCTATGGAAATTTTTCGTTTATATTTGACACTATTATTCGAATGAAATTTAAATTCCTGGGCAGAATAAAACGTCGATTATCCGAACGAATAGGGAGACAAATCCGTTTCGATAAACGGTTTTCCAGATAATCGGTTTAGAAGAACCAAAGTTACAAATATGTCATGAGAGGATATAAAACAGTTTTAAAGGTGAATGCTCATTGCACGGAAAAACAAGTGATAAAGCGAAATATTCAAAGCAAATTAATTGTTTTAATCGTTTTAAGTTTCGTATTTCTTTTCAAATAAATGCTTTAAAGTGAGATTAAATATTTCAAATGAAATAACAGTACTTCATTGAAGAAATCCACGAACCGAAAGTATTATTCCTGTGTCATGTAATAATCTTCTGAATGAAATTACTTATGAAATGATCATTGATTATAAAATGTTCGAGCTCCTTAGTTGTTCACTTTGAACACGTCGAATATACTGACGATCAGGATGCAGCAGAAATTGTCCGGGCGGGACTACACTTTCCTCGTGGGCAGAAGATGCGTAGAAACCATCAGACGAGACGGCAATGGTGTTAGAGAACGGTTCTCGAATCCCAAAGGGCAACGCATCAGTTAGTAGCCAGCTGGTTTGAATGTATGCCGTATTCACAACCGTGATATTTTGCCCAATTACGCCGATAATCTGACGCTTCTATCGAATGACATGCTGCTCATATAGCGACAGATGCGTCCAAGGATAACCTTCGGTACAGGATCGTCGAATGATATCGTCTCATCAGCCGTTGATGGTTCAACGAGCTTTGCGAATTGATCGGCATTTTCATGAGTACTGGAGCACATTTCACGTGTTCCAACTGATTAGTTATGGACCTTTCAGACCAATTTCGTTGGATTGCTAACGCAGAAACTGTTCTTCACAATTGAGGGCAATAGAATATCTCCTATTTATTATAGAGTTGAATTTTATTTTTCACATTTTATTTTTCATAGAATAGTCTTATATATCTTATATATCTTGATTTATATCATTCGAACAAAATAAAAAATATACTACATAATAATACTGCGTACATATTCACACATTTTAATTCAACAGTAATAACGAATTTTCTTTATTTTAAATAATATCTAATATTTTACTTTCAACAGTTTCATATAAAATCATTACGTTATAAAATCTTTATTTCTAATGCAATTTTACACATCTAAATTCGTATGAATTGTGAAAAACGGTTAATACTACGTAATCCGATTACATCGAGGAAAGCAATTCTACGAAACAACTATATCCACTTCAAAGCAAAGATTAGGAGTCAATTTATGTTGTTGGAATAGTCTGAGTGTTTCGTACGTGTGTAGATGCGCTACCAATGCTATTTTCTCGTTCTTGCCGTGTCCAAAAGAGTGAAGGAGAACGTTCAAGAGAAATGAAAGAGGAAATCGAATTTTGTAAAAGGTACGCTCGTCTACAGAGATACTTTTAAAGAATGGGATCGAGACACCTGTGGGCAGCAGAAGGAAGGATTTAGTTCCCTGGTTCCAGCCGATTGTCCAGAAAGTTGATAAGAGACGAAGAAAAAAAAAGTAGAAAAAAAGGGATAGTAGAATTTCGAATTGAAGTAGCAACGTTGGAAATGAGATAACGAAACATTCGTTCCTGCGTTCAGAATACAGTCAGTGGTTTGTTCCTGTAATGTTGATCTTGACTTTGATAGCAATTAATTGTGAAGATAAGGAACTGTTGTATAAACGTTTGATAAATATTTAATGATGGAACTTCAATTTTTCAACTTGTTCTTTTAATCTTGCGATAGGGAATTAGAAACGGATTAATTGAACAACTGATCTTAAAAAAAAAATTAACACTGGATTCAGCAAATTAGAACTAGGAAGTTTTGATAAAATTAACGCTGATTTTTTATGAAAACAAAAACACAATTGTATCGTATCTTTCCATTCATAATTTTCCACGTGTAATATATGAATTATAAAAAGGAAAAAACAGGATATGTTATATTTTCGTTTTTAATATGATCTCTCCTTCTAAAATTCAATCCGATGAAAGTTGTTCGCAGAACATAATGAACATAATGAAGGAAACCTCCAAAACCCATTTTAAGATAAGAAATTGCATTTTACGAGTGAAATCAGATAATGAAACGTAAGACGCAACATGATTACGCTCCAAACTGAAATCTTTCTTTCAGTAGAAAGTCCAAAAGGATTATACCCCATACAAACAGTCATAAAGAAATTAAAGATGATACAGAAAAATGTTACTAATATTTTTTTAAATGTTTAAAAGAGTAACGTAATCATATATTTAATTTTAAAATCGAATGAAAAGATGCAAACATAATTCGTTGAAAAATTTGTTGAAAAATTCGATACCATTTTTCATCATTAAATTTTTCTCACCGATGGTCCTGTCTAGTCCTATCGATCTGAGGGTTCGGCAATTTCGATGAAAGAAATGTGAATGAATGGGACTCGAAGAACAATTGAAATTTATTCCTTTAGAAGTTGAAACGCAAAATTTCCTGGACAATATTGTTCATGAAGTTGCACTTGGTACAACGACGTGGTCTTGGTGGCTTCGAAAATACAAAGGAACCTCAAACGGCAACAAGATAAGCTCGTCTTGACGCTACGAGGATCGACGTCGGTACAGTTTTGCCGCCAGTTTTCCTCGTCGTTTGATGCCGGGGTTGCGCGTAAAACGAGTACAACGTAGATTCGATTTTCCGCGCTGCCTATATCGATATCCACCACGCGACCCACTCCCTCTTCTATCTTCCCTTCCGGGACAGGAATTCGTTCTTAGGTTCCGATTTTCCGGTCGCCTCGTGTTACTTTGACCCTGTACATACAGGCTACATCAAAAATCGTCTCGGTAACTCTGTTATTCTCTATGAATATGAAGTGGAATTATTAAGAATATGAACGTTTTATATTCATATATTTTTTTGTTTATTTCTTTGCATGAGTAGACTCGATAAAAGATTCGGATAGTTAATGAAACCACGCGATACTTTAATATCTTATTTTCGAGTAAATTGATCATTTATTTCATTGTTTTGTTATTTTGTTTCTTTATATATAATTGTAATAATACGTACATTGAATATTTTTAATTTGTACTTTACTGCTATCGTTTACGGTAAGCATACGAATTTATGCTTCTTCCTTTTTAAACGATTTCATAAAGATCCAAAAATAATTGACATAATCTTGATATAATTTTAATTTACAATCTCGATAGTAAAAACGATACTTGATATTACAAAACGATAATGTATTTTTTCTAGAGAGGAAGGAAAATATTTCCAGAATAGTTAAGAAATATTTAGAGATAATATCGTCTGTGTAATATTTTGAACGGCGTTTGATATTTTACACTTACACTTAGACCAGGTATTCCCTTTAAAGTTCTCTTTTCGTTGATGTCGCGATTTTTGCTACGTCCTGTACAATTTCCGGTAAACTACCGACGAGAAAGAGCGCCCGAAGGAGATTGTAGACAAAGAGGAGCGCAAAGAAGCCAGTCGCTCGACTTGCACCCGTTCACCTGCATTATGCTGACATTGATTACCAGTGTTTTCTAACCTTTACGCATCGTACGCTTCCATTTCTTCGATATCCGTTTTCATAACGTCCTTCTCGAACGAGGCGAAATAATTTTCCCCGCGTTAGGCAAATTGTTATTGCGAGCAACGCTGCTTTGCCGCTATAAACGTTCTTCTTTATTGAATCACACTACTGATATAAGGATTTCAATTTCTCCCAGAGCTACATTTACAAAAGTTGGCGAACGTGGATTCGCTGGTTAATAGAAAGTTCGCAAGTGAAATAAGATATCCTTGTTCTAACGTTTTGTATTTACATATATTTAAATGTACAGCGCCGTTTAAAAATAGCATGAGCTTGCGAAAGTATTTGAGCACTTACTATAAAAAATTTTTATTTTTATATTAAAGATTATGTGCAAACTTTCGATCTTTATGTATTTATGAGAAAATTTGCAGATACAAATATCCATAGAATACACATAATATACAAAAATATATAAATATCCAAAGTATATTACCTTTTATAATGTTTAATAGGTAAAACTATTCTTTATGTAGATCCCATTCTTTTAATTATATTCATAAACAAATGAATTTACACAAATATCCACGTCTAGTTATTTAATTAAAATTAAAACAGTAGAAACAGATAGTAAACAATTTTTAAATAAGTAATTCTTTATGTTTAAAAAGCAGAAAAAATTCTTTTCCTGTCAGTTAGTGGAAAATTGTTTGGACTTGCTGTATTTATTTATTAACGCCGAGGAGAAGCCAACCTTAAAAAATGAGCTTTCGCAGTCGCATAAAGAGAGTGAAACTAGGAAAGTGTACAATATTCAAGGTCCCAAAGGCACTGTTTCTTAGCTTTGTTTCTTGCTGGTAAATAAGTACGCGTAACGGACTTTGTTCTAGCAGAGGAATTCAGAATTTCGGGAATCTTACGAAAAATTAATTGAAACCTACATTTCGTCAATTTATTGAAATTACTTTTCTGGAAACGTAATAAGAGGTAAGATTTTTTAAATCGAAATTCTAATTATGTCTGTCTCTCATTATGAAAGAAACTATATGCTTCACGTATAAATATACATACAATCATTCACAAAAGTATTTGAGGAATTATTACGAAAAACTTTTATGTATACATTATTGGTGTTACAGAAAAAACATTTTGAAATTCCACTGGCATTGTGAAGAAACATTCACAAAGTTTAAACACATAAAAAAACACATAAAGAATGTAGATGAATGAGGAATCTACTACTCCATTATAATATTCCAAAATTAGGAAATATTAATTATTATACTTCTTATGGTATTCTATCACAGAATACATTTTATTTCTCCTCGTACTGTTATTTCCTTATTCTCATTCTTATATATTCTCTTGTTACAAATTACTTTTAGAGACGGCGTTTTGAATTATGTGTTACAAAAATGCAATAATATTTACAAAGTAGAAAAAAACAACACTCTAATTACCTTGGAATAAAAGACAATTTTTATATACTCTGCAAATATTCCTATAAAATTTTTAGCGAGGCAAAATTAATTCTATTGAACTTTGAAATAATACGGAAATAATTCTACATTCTATTTCACTAATTAATTACTCTGCAACTATTTTACGCTTTTATCACACACGAACACCAATTAACCGTAAGCCTCACAGTGTTATCTGGCACAATTTCGTACACGATTCCTCGAGTAAATGTAATGATAGGTTCCATCGCTACTTAGAATTATCCAAACGATTACGAAACGATACAGACCGAAATCCGTCTGTTTCTACTAGGAACACATGCAGAGGCATTAGCTGCAATGATGGTAGCTGGAGGATTTCGCTGGAGGATGAATGTAGCTAGGTTATCTGGCGGTAATAACGCGAAAAAGGCCACTTAAGGGGGTTGAAGGAGGGTGGGATGAAATATCGACGTCCATGCCGCCGCTTATGGGGCGGAATACATCACGTACTAATTCCCAAATAGGTAGCCGTTTCCCCACTTCGTCTTCGAGTAAGCTGTCTGCTTATTCTTACGCTGTTAAGGAGCACGCGGAAAATGTTATGCAAAGTGCGCCCCGCGCATCGACATTCAATGCCCGCTAATTTATTCCGCCGTTCTTTTTGCGTTCACTCTTATCTGCGTCGTTTAACATTCAAACGGGCTGATGAGTTCCGAAAGACATTGCCTTATCGTCTGGCTTGCGTTTTACTCTTGTGAAAATTTTACGACATTTTCCCCACGAGCAGAGAATTAGAAATCTACGGTGTTTGAGGGTAATTACAAAATGTATGTTTAGATGAACGTTGATTGTTACATCAAATTACTAGTTCTATGCTAAATGAATAGTTAAATAAATAGTTTGGCTTAAGATAAGTTGAAGTTCCTTACACAGAAGAATTGAATCTATGCTTGCAAGATTCAATCAGTTTTATTCTACGTTTTATTAAGACAATTCTTCTTCTATTCTTTACCATAACTTACGAATGCAGGATAAAATCCTACGAATGCAAACTCAATAAATGCATTCAATCAATTCAATAAATTTATATCCCTCATCTTATAGGAAATTCATGATCCTTCGTTTTACATAAAATTTACCACATTCGTCATTTGAACATTTACACAGATTCACTTTCTTATGGGTATAATTAAAACAACGGAATCTAAGTAAAATATTATTTTACTCGCTAAATACTATATAAGGACTACTATACTTCGTATATTTTTTAAGAAATGTATGATAATCTGCAGTCGATTTATCATCTAAATACATTTAGACAAGAAAACACCCAACTCATGTGAATAACAACAATAAATCTGACCATCTCTAACTTATAAAATAATCTGAAAGAATCAAAAAGAACATCACGAACATCGTTACGCCGCAATAACAATACAGAGATTGTTAAAAAATAATTGGCCACAAGTTTGCACAATACTTTACTGGATTCAGCGTAATTCGAGGTGAAATTTCATCGAGCCGTATCATATTGCGGTTTCCCATTAAGTCGAAAGTTCTAAAGGATTCCCGCTAAACAGGTAAGCAGGGTTAGTTCTGACGCCAGGATCTGCGGGACTACTTGATTAAAACCCTCGGAAGTGGCCTGGCCCGGTTGGAATCTCTCGCAGCTAGGCATTGTTTATGGAACAATGGATAGGTTTGGCGTGTGGCACGGTCTGGCCGGCAGCGATTCACACCATCTTCTTACACTCCTACCCGTGCCATACCGCGAACAGCTTACCTTCCTTTCAACGACCTTCACCGGCTGCGATATTTCCTCGCGATGATAAGAGTTTCGAGTCACGCGAGATAAGCTTGTACAATTGAGGACGCGGTTGCTGCTAGCGCGAACAACCACTGTGTTTTCTTCTGTTTAGGGGATTAGGCAATGTATTGTAGAATTTGTTGCAAACGAGAAGTGTTGTTAATAAGTGTTATCTATGTGATAAGAAAATAATAGTAGAAACGGTAATAATGCAACTTTATTATGTGGCATAATCAGGCGGTTGAATGGTTGTATCGAATTGGAAGATGGGATGGTGTATGTTTGTAATTATATGTAGAAGTTGTAGTAGTGTATGGTTAGCGATAATATGCTATACATCTATACACTTCAAAAGTATCTGAACATTTACTTACTCTTAACGAGATGTATGTATTTTAGTAACAAAATTACAAATAAATCAAAGTACATTGATTTTATTTTTTATGACGGCATGTATGACGCGATCAAATTGATTTTTAGAAGTGAACAAATATAATAACGAGACTGCTAGATATACAAAATTAAATTTCGCCTGATTATAATACTCTACATCTTCGACAAAGAATAAAATCATCATAAGCCTTCCTATTTATAATTTCGCTATAATCAAAGTAACATTGTGTCAGGAAGAATCAAGTGTTCACATATTATTGACCATTTTAGAGTACATTTCGAAATAGCGATGCACACGTACGTTAAAAAGTAACGAAGAACGATGGAAATTATCCCGCGGAGGACCACGGAGCCAAATGAAAGGCAGAAAAGCAAGCAATCTATCTGGGAGTGCATGAGCCGTAACAAAGATCGTGATACATCGAAGGGTATTATTCGACCGGAGGAATCTCCACGTTCTTACAGCGTCCCATTACCTCCACATTACTGTCCGGGAATTGTAGCAACAATTCTTTCCTTCCCTTGATACAACGCGCTTTTACCTTTATCGTGAAAAACGTTCAATTGGTTTTCCATCGCTCTTCAACATTTACTCGCGATCAGTTTAAAACCTCTCGCAGAATCTACTACAATGCGCCTTCTGTCCCTGTCTGGCAAGAATTCTAGGAATGTTGCACAATAATTTCGCGTATAAAAATTGCGATCTGCAGCTACGCCGTTTTATTATCGCGCTCTTATTGGAACACGTGGCAACAGTTGTCTGCTTTTACGTTTCTTACGGACATTATGATCGCATATTTACGGGAACAGGCTGCGTTTCATTACATTCCATGGTGTTTATGTTATTTTTACAAGAAGATAGGTTTTTGTATCTGGATTTTGACATCTGTTCTTGCTTCTTTGATTTCTCTCCCTGCCATTGTATAATTTTCTTCTAATAAGTGTAATTGTTATTTGTTAAAAATAAAAATTAACACATTGAACTTTAATCGTGACGCTACGATGATATTGATAATGTGAAAATTATTTCTTGTATAGTTTTCATCGATAAAAGTATGCGTAAAGAAAAAGGTTATTGTATAAATAAATTTACAAAAGAGTTCATGATATTTTTCTCTTTAAAGCGAAAGCTTTCGTTCCAAAACATTTCATTACAAAAGTATTCTGAAGTGGATTATAGTTACTGAAAACATTCTCAGGTTATTAAAAGTTAAAGATGGTGTGGACCTAAAGCATAATGCCACAGATGCTTCAACGTTAACTTTCTGAAACGAGAAATAGTGTGGATGATTGATATAATTTTGTTGTTATAAGGAGTTGTACAGAATAAAACACAAATTAATATATTGGAAGAAATTTAAACAGCAAAATAATTTATCTATTTTTATCACTACTTTTAATTCTTCAATGTTTACATCTCTAGTTTGAATCAAACGTACTAAGGTATCTAAGCAGTGTAGAGAAAGAAACAAGAATTTTATCTCTTTATTCTAGCAACGTAAATCTGATTTTCACTCCACTTTTACTTTAAAAGCTTTTGAAAAATTCCATATTTGACTTTAAACAATAATTTAATTAAATAAAAACTTAAGCAACGTTCAAATTGTATTCTGAAGTTACCTCAATATCGAACTAAAGAAGTATCAAATTGAAAAGAATATCTACTGGATTTACGAATCTTTCATTTTGATGGAATATTTATAAATGTGAAGTAAAACCGGAAACCGGTGGCATATTCTGTAACACAGTGCGCAGAATCTCGTTTTGGCTCGCGTGCATAATTCGTTAGAACGGATGACCGAGCACGGCCGCAAAATACGCTAAAAGTTGCAGGAAAATGTGGAACGTGGAAGTTTTGCAGGTTTGTGCGACTGGCCAGAATGATAAATCGTTTAACGTAATTTAATTATATGGCGGTGTATAGCGCGGAAATGGAAGCGGTGAATGTAGGATGGAATAAATAATTACTTTCTATGACAGATATTAATGAGCCCGTTGGCTTAT
Organism: Bombus terrestris; assembly: GCF_910591885.1. NCBI lineage: Eukaryota > Metazoa > Arthropoda > Insecta > Hymenoptera > Apidae > Bombus > Bombus terrestris. The sequence goes on from NC_063277.1 coordinate 10,290,083, forward strand.
AGATGCATTAGAGAGTCAAACTTTCAATCTTGAATGGACAACGTTCGCATTGTTGCATTGTCCGCGAATTATAAAAAGTTGCCTAGATTAAGTTCCAAACGATATCTCTTATATAATAATAAGTAATAATGGATTACGATGGAAAATATTAAACGTGTCAGAATAATACGAATTTAAAAATATGTGAATGTTGAGAAAGAAAATACTAATATGTAGATAAATATTCGTGGCTAGTGTGATGTTATGATATTCTAATTATTGAAAATGTTTTAGTGTAATAAAATTAACTTATATCACTAATTCTGTCATTGGAAAAATGTGTGTACTGCTTTGCTCATAACATTTTAGTCTATTGTACTTATTAATTTGATAATTGCCTTAAATTCTGTAATTGGGTTTCAAGTTGAGTTATGAATTACAACAATAAATACAAGGACACGAATTTTCACGATTTTTCTTTCTAAATATAAATTTATCTAAAGCCTTGTTCATACAGTAAAAACACCGCCCAGAAAACTCCTAAAATTACAATGCAAATTCGCTCGACTGTCGTCATTATACGTATTTTCAACTCATTATGTTTTCCATCTTCATAGGTCATTTTTTAATCATAGAAAGCATGTCGTGTATTTTAACGTAAAGCTTTTCTTAATACCAAGAATTAAAAATATTCTGAATTAAAAGTATTCGAAACGGAGAAGTAGTTCATCTGAAGTCGTCGGAGGTTTTGCGATGCCTTTTGCACTTATAAATTTGGTACCGTCGAAGTAGGTCGCCCCTTCTGAACTTTTCACCGAACTTTCTACCTGGAAACTTCGATTCCTCCGCAAATAGTGTTACGTCCGAATTTTCAACGATTCGACTTCGAAGAAACTTATCCATCCAAGATTATCAATCCTGCTCTTCTCAAAATTATATCGCGTTACAGGAGAATTAATCATGTTTTTACTAAAACGATACAGATTTATGTTTCATTTTTATTTTAAATAATCAATTCCACTTTTTGTCGATTTCAATTTATGATTAACGTTCGATTCTCGAAAAACAAATTGTTTAGGTACTTCCATGACTTAATTTGTTACGAAAAACTGACATAAATAATAGAAAATTCCAAGATAAATTTAAAAAATGATGTTTGCAATATAGGTTTCTTTCTCCTGCCTTCTAATTTATGGAATTGATCAATGCAGCTTCTAAACTACTTAAATACTGAATAGGTAAACGATCTTTTTGCTAGAACATGTAATTCCTCTTTTAAATAATGGACATTGTTTTTATTGAGATACGTTGGTAAATTTCTGTGTCAACAGAATGAGAATTAATTGGGCAATTTATATACTCAGAACTCTAACGAAACATTATTCCGTTTCTGTTTTAGTAAACGTGGTGAATGGTGAGGTGCTGCATATTGTGAAGATAAGTCGATTGCACATGGGATCATACTTGTGCATCGCTTCGAACGACGTTCCACCGCGAGTTAGTCAACGCATATCTCTTCGTGTGCAGTGTGAGTATATACTGAAATATTTTCTCATATACCTACCCCTCAAACAGTAACCTGGCATGCTTGTTTATTAGATTGCTTTATATGCACGTTAATCCTAAACTGTATCGTTAAATTTAGTAAACGCGTTATACGAACTGCAATCACACGGAAATACTTCTCTTTCAAAGTTCTTCAAAATTGTATCCCTGGTAAAGCGTTTGAAATCTTCTGTATAAAAATGTACTTATCTATACCCCACAGTTATGTTTTGCATATGATTAAATTAAATTTTCAGAAATTATATTTTATAAAATATTTAAAATATTTTTAATTACTCGTGCAGAATGACTTTCGGTTAGATTTCATTGAATACACCGGCGTGCTTCCAGAACGATTTTAAAAAATGTAAATATATAATTCATGAAAATCTTGAAAATAAAATCACAAAATATGTCAGTAGCGAAAAGATTATAGGCCGTTATCAAAACGTATACGAAACGAGACATTTAATACTCTTAAATAAAAGTATAATAAATTGTTGTAATTTGTTCTCGAAATTAAAGTCGAATTTCAATTCATACAAATTTTGATACCGAAAGAATTACAGGAGCTAACGTATATGTATATGTAATGTTTCGTAACTGTTTCACATATTGATATAATGAAACAAGTATTATTATTCGTTGAAATAAAGTTAACAATTTAAATAATTCTGACAATTTAGAATCGTATATATCAATTTCTCAAATTACATAGTATATACTATATATCATATCCAGAAATAAATTGATAGAGTAATGTCACTCATTAGCAAATTAGATTAGAATCTCAGAATTGATGGTGCTTGGCACAATGAAATGGAAGAAAGACATTGCAAAGGGCTGAAAGCAAAAGCACAATTGCAACGAGTCAAGAACGATGGATTGATGAAGCAGGAAGAACGGTAACAGGGTGCATTCTAGTCACAATATCTCGATAAAGAGTGGTTGTTCGGGCCAGCGCCGTTGCATTAGGTCGGTTTTCAACGTCTCATTTAGCCAGCGATTTACGAGCACCCACTTGACCCAGATATGCACGATGTACCCAGGTTCGTTCATTGCCTCTCGAGCGTCACGTTCGTCCAGTTTTGGGGTGCGAAACGCGTTTCCGCCCTGTCTTTTCCGACACATTAGTCTCCGTTCTACCGCACGGATAAGTACGAGCGTTAATAATCGCCCGACGAAATTTGAGTTATCGTTTTCTAACGGAAAGTTTTCAGGAGGGTCGCGAATGCACATGAGACCGTGCATAAAAGACAGTTCTAACAGTAAGTCACATTAATTTTCAGTTATTTTCTCGTACTTTATTCCTCATTTATCATATTTTATATTTGTTAATATCTTTTATCCTTAATAATATCCGTAATATTAGGAATATTAGATTTGATTATATGTAATAGTTTAATAGTGAGGATATTGGATTTGACATAGATTTATTGAATTTTGATCTTTATTTTGTATTTCTAATTTCGAAAGCTCTCTGTCGTGAAAGTTGTCAACTCGTAGAAATATAATTCGCCCGTGCGGTAAATTAAATTATAAACTATACAACTATTAACAACAAACAATTATTAACGAACTATATTATAGTTAAATGTACATAATGAGATTGAGATTGAGATTTTTCATAACTTCAATCGTGACTTCCAAATATTTGTAATTATATAGTGTTGCGAATTCATAGGACGGTTCAAAAGGGATTTTAAATTAATGTAGCATCATCATAATTGTTAACCTAAGGTTTGTAAAAATGGAAGTCTATTATCTAATACGTATAATTTATGGAATATTAAGCTATTATATAATTTTCATTTTCTACTTCGATACAAAATTACAAAAAACTTTCGGCAGCTATTATATTTTGCACATAATATCTCCATAAATATCTACAGCTTAAAAATGACATCTTCACACGACGCAAGTATCTTTTCTAAACAACAAAAATTTCTGTTCGCTCCTTTAATTCGAAAACTGCCCTCAAAACTCTTTGAATCCTCGTAATTCACCAATCCAATAAACGTCACCAAAGGAATCAAATTCCAGCGACTTTTTCCAAAGAATTAGATCGATAGCCGTTTGAAAATCTTTGGCGATCAGGTTGATCAGCTAATGGCTGGCCAATATCAGCTCGATAACTCAACAAAAACGTCAAGGGGAAAGAATATAGAGTGGGCATGGGACACGATCCACCAATGATATCGTCCCACGGCGTACGCCGCGTACGAGGTAGTAAATCGTGATTTACGCTAGTCCGTAAAAGACGGAACTATGTATGACATGATATTGCGGCGGAATATATCTATATCGATCGTTTGGCTGGCGAAGATTTCGCCTGTTATACCGTATATTAACTAAAAAACTTTCCAGAGGAATGTTTTCGCTTCCGCGAAGGAAAGTCTTGCGTTACGCGGGATCGTGGTGGCTCTGTTTAAGTTTCAAGTGCATGGAAACTTTATAGAGTCCGCGGAAAAATGGAGAAAATTAAAGGGCATAAAGGCGGTGTCTATGAAACTGGTGGCAACCGCGGTGCTCTCAAGGCATTCGTTTTTACCGCATAAAGGGCGGCCGAGTTGAATAAAGGGAAGCCGCGGTCCGTAGAAAAATTTCACTCGCCGACGAGAGCAGTTGAAAATAAGCATCTGTTCTTTAACCACGGGAGCTGGTAACGCTTTCAGTCCGCTGAGAGGGTTTTATGGAATTTATAGCTGCGAATTGTCTTTGACAATGTCGCTCGTTTTTAACCGATTGGTAGGAGAGGCAAGATTTGGTGATGATTAAGTAGAAGATTAAGCAGGATTATATTGAACAGGAGAAAGGAATTATTTGTGTTTCTTTCTTTTTTAGGTTTTATTTATTAACCTTCTACAGAAGAGTCAAAGGTTTATGCTTGCGCTAAACAAATAGAAAGTCAATGTTTTATCGAAATTCATAATAAGTTGGTAGATTTGCTAGGATTTAACGAGCAAGAGAGTTCTAATGCGCTTGATTACACAGTTCGAATATGTAGTTGCAAATTTGGAGAGTACAAAGCGTAGAAAGTTTGGTTACTGAAATTCAAAGCCGAAAATTCTAATTCCGAAAATTGACTCAAGCTATTTCAAATATCTGCTCTTTTGGTTTCATAACAATTCCCGCATTATTCCGATTAGAAATAAATGTCTTCACGAGTAAATAAATACTAAAGGAATGATACAAAATGTTATACTAATTGTTCAGTACAACGTTTGATTTTTATCCTCCTTTTTATTCGTCTTGCATAGTATAACACGAAGTAAAAGCAATCTCGTATTTAAAAATGTGTTTATAATCATTATTTTCCTTAATTTATTATTTAGATTGAAAATGTACTTTTTAATTTCAGACAGAATGTCTTTCAAATAAGCTGATTTTATTCTTATATTAGTTAAATGTAATTATATATTTCTTGTATTATGTATTTCTATAAAACAAATATTAATTCTATCTAACTCTATCAGAAAGAAACAAGTATGATTGCAGGTGTTTCTTTATATTACTTGAAGAATATATGGATATATCTCGTCTTTTCTAAGGGCTAGACATAAAAGAGATAAAATAAAGTGTTTCAAAAGCGAAAATATTATTTCAATTAAAGGGGGAAAGAAATTAAATATATCACGTTAATGTTTTTATCGTTACAGTTCCTCCTATGCTTTCGATACCAAACCAGCTGGAAGCGGCATATATTGGACAAGATGTCACGTTGGAATGTCACACCGAAGCTTACCCTACCTCGATTAATTATTGGACGACCGAACGCGGTGACATGATCGTCTCTGGTAATTTTAACTTTAATATAGTAATTATATATATATGCCTCAATTGTGGTAATCTGCTAAACAGAAAAGTATTTATTTTATCGAACAAACTTAAGAAGGAAACATTTATTCACGTGGATGTGAATCCAAATATGCTCGATACGATTTCTAAAATAAACTAGAGGTCGTTATTATTAAAATTAAATCTAAAATTAGAAAAACTAGATTATTCATTGATATACATATTTTAAAAATTGACTCTAATGAAATGTTATTCTGATTTCATCAGTGCCTTCGAATTTATTTACGATTTTGTTTAAATTGTAATTGTTGCCTGCCTTATGAAAATTTGCTTCAGATATTGTCTCGTATGTGCTGTTTTTTATATCACAACGTCTCTCATGCGTGGAAGCCTTAAAAGAAAGTTATGTCGACGACAGAAATATGTTCCCGTAAACTCTTCACAATAAAGTTGAGAAAATACTTTGCTACGTAACGTTCTTGCAAAAGAACTTTTTATATAGTTTTGTTGATAGCATCATTAATACTTTCTTTTTTACGCTAGGATATCATATTTAGTATATAAGTTCAAGAATGATATAAATATTTCTTTTTATATTAATTCTTACGTTTTTTTCTATTGTAAAAAAAATAGTCGAACATTTGCTAGAACCCTAACATTTACGAATAAAAAAGTTCATATGTCTTGAAATATATGATAATTGAAGAATTTAATCAAAGTAAAATTTTTTTTGAAAAATTTGTATTTACAAAACTGCGATGTGAAAAATGGAATAATTCGTATACTAAGAAATACGGAATCAATTAACCCCCACATTTTCTTATTCTATACAAACGATAGAGAAAGAAATTACAAAAAATTTAAATTAAAAGTTTAAGAAATTATTGACAATACGTATGGAACTAAAAAAATTTATTCTGGTTTTTCAACTAACTATGTACACACGCGCGTTTGCTGAGTCACAGATTCCATAGAACGTTTGAACGTACGTTTCAAACTGAAAGTACTAAAAAATTCACACAAGTTCAGGTCGTTTGATTTACCATGGTATTTGCTCTGTCGCGTACTATAAACTGTTTCAACCTAGGAAGAATATGGTTTTATTTGCCTAGGCAATTACCATTCTATTGTAGGCGATAAATATGAGGCGGTTTCCACCGACAACGGCTACAACAAGTACATGATGCTGAAGATTAGAAATGTCGGCCCGAGGGACTTTGGTTCATACAAATGCGTGGCGCAAAATTCTCTTGGCGGAACAGACGGTGACATCAAATTGGATGGTGAGCATTTTTCAGAAATTCTATCAGTATTACCTTCCATTTTTGGGAGATATAGATAGACTGAAAGCGTTTCAACCTTTGACCAGAGAACTATGTATAATATGTAGTATCGTAGTATAGAAAATTTAAAAGCATTAGCATTCTTCAATATCGTCTGTACTGCTTTCTTATATAATATAAATTTTCTGATGATAAATAAAATAGTGTCAAATAACGATTACCTTATTCTTACAAATTAAAAGAGTATTTGATTGTCCCACAATAAAAATAACATATTTTAATGCATAAAATAAAATTTGCGTTCAAATATTATATCTATAATAATGGAATAGTGTATTATGTCATCGATATTGCATATAAAAAGTGTGACCAAAATATTCAGAAACGAAAAGAACACCTTTTATATATCATCTTTTAATAATAAAGTAATCGATTGATTCCCAATGGACTTTACGCTAAAACTCTTATCGTTAACAGTCGAAAGCTATCGATCGTTTGACGAGGTCAAGCGTCCTTATCGTTTCAACGTGATTCGTAATTGGCGATTAAATCTACGAAGGATATATTTATCCCGGGAGAATATGCTTTTCCACCTCCTTGGACGAATAAATTGGCTGAAATTAAAAGTTTAACGAGATATATCGTACGGTCGGTTGCTACGAAATGAACACGGTGGAAGTTCACTCTCGAATTTTCCCAGTTTTCCAATATATTTCGTATTTCGTATAGAAGTTAAATTCATTCCTGTACTGTTGAGTACTTATACGAATTTTTTTCATGAAGGCATGTATATTTAGGCATAGAATATAAACATATAGACATGTAGATTGGATCCCAATAAAAGAGGAACAGATGAAATTATTTTTTTGTTGACAATGTTTTCAATACAGATCGTTCTGAAATGTCTTCCTCTCATTTTAAAAGTTCTTGTTTAAAATAACTTTTATAATGCTCGATATAACAGTATTCATTTCGTACATATAAAAATCTGAATATTGCGTTGAAGCAGGAAAATGTACGAAAACATATTTTCAATATCTCATTGTTGTTTTACACACAAATCGTTTATATAAATTGTCACGTACGCGGAAAATTGCAAATCGATCGGAGATAAATCAGGGAAATATACGAGATAAGGTAGAACTTCAATACTCAGTTGATACAATTTTCGTAGAATCATTTTTTACTACAATTCCCTATCTTTGCGCTGACCTTTGACATACAAGTATTGAAACATGAAGAAAGAAAATATATTAAACCTTGAAAGAGAATCAGCTAATCTCCGTCTTAATCAAGCAAAAGAAAATTAGAAATTTCTTTTATTGTTTACTTTTTTCTAATAACTAATACCTTTGCAAGTTTAAATTCTGTAAGTATGCAAAGAAATATTGTTGTGCACTAATTGAGAAGTAATTTCTTTATTTTCACAGAAATCCCAGCACCATCAACCACGTCTACTACACCACCACCTTACCACGTGACCTCATCAATGAAGAAGAATGGTAACTACCTTGAAATCTATCAGGTGTTCAGTCTATTTCCTCTACATTTACCTCAATTTTAATTACTCTATAGAAACATCCAAATGTCGTGCATGCCACACGAAAAGTCATGACAACGTAAGCCTGTGGCGTTTAAATATTCGCGAAAAAGCGAGGAATTAGACAGAATATTCGACATTAATTTACAAATAAAATAGCACACACACACGCGCGCGCGCTCACGCACACGTACACAACCCTCTCGATGGCACTTTGCATCCATCCACCCTTCTTGTTTTTTATCCCGCTGAAGCAAGGACATCCATTCCCGTGTCTCCCTCCCGCGTCATGACGTCCCGGTCGTAAAACACGCCATGTAAAACCGCCTTTGTGTAATGCATTTTAGGTAGAAACGGTAACAAGAAATTACGACAACGACCTATCGACTACGAGGTCGAGGAATGGCGAAATTCAGGTCAGTAAATATCTATTTTAACGCGGGCCGCGTACCTCAGGCATTTCCCACGACGATACAACTGGCTGGCTGCCTGTTGTATCGCTTCGTTCGAGTAATTAGCGTAATTAAAACCTCGTCAACGGTGCACATTCGAGGTGGAGAGATTCTCCAGTGAATCCACTAAATTGCCAATGTTCGGTGATACCCTTTATCCGTGAACGAATTACTTCACGTTACTTGGTCCCCTTTAACTGGCTGGAATGGATTTCAGAATTACGCTTTCGACGACAGTGATTTCACTGATGGATCTTCTGTAACCTCACGTATCGATCTCCTGCTCTTACGTTTCTGATCTCATTTCTTTTTTGTTCTCCTTCTTTTTCTTACATTTGCAGTTTCGCGATTGCACAAACATAATGTTGATCTTATGATTCTGAAGAGACTTTTTGTTGAATTGAGATAACGAACTTTAAGTGAATAATTGGATCAATTCGTATTTATATATGAAAAATTAATAAAAGAATACTGAGATATATTATGTGAATATTTTAGGAATTAAAAATTGCAATTTTTGTTTTATAATAAAGTAGAAAAGATTTAAAACAGGCCTGCTTGCTTCTTATTAATAATATTTGATTTAATTGTTCTCTACGTATCTTTTTATGATTTCTACCATTATAGACACGAAGATTATTTAAAAGATACACTGACTCATGAAAGTAACTAAACATTATACGAATAGAGTTTGGATGCTTACTCCTTTCAACATAGGCTTTCTTTATTTTGGCGCGATGAATAGTGGAAATATTAAATTATACATAAAAAAAAGAGACTTTCAAAAATTGAACAACAAATATTCTTACTTCTAGTTTAAAATTTGGGATTGTTTATTAGATAATTGAAAATAGTACGATCTGAAGTTGCACGGACTGATATCTTGATATTAATTAGCGTACTGTTCTAAGTTGTAGGAGATTGGAATTAGTGGAAAACTGATTTTACTGAAGTTGCTAATTTGTACTCATCAAATATCAATATTTTCTCATACGTTCAACTTACATGTTCGTATATCTATTCGCGAGCTGAAATTGTACTGAAAGTCCTTTTCAGACGCGCCAGTTCGAGAGAAACTCCAGGCCCAAAGACATCAACAATAGTTGGCACTACTATGAACTTCTTTTTCAGCGCACAGTAAGTGCTTTCACTTCAGTTCGAGAGTCTTATATCAAGAATCCCTACTTCAGATATTGATCGAATGAAATCACAAAAAGTATCCAAACTTTTTAATACGATGTTCATTTTATTTTAATTGAACAGAGTAAAGATTCTAACGAGTGCTAATCGACTTTTGTTTCAATCTGAAGATTATAAGACATTATTGATTTTATTTCTATGATAATTTAATTATTAGTATTTATCGATCAGTCGTTCTTCAATTATTATCCTAAAGTATCTGGAAATATACAAGAATATTTTACTTTCAGACAAAACATTGCACACTTACAATTGCATATTTAATAATTAATTATTTTAATATCTCTTTTATTAAATTCTTTTTTAATTTAATTCTTTAATATTTAATTTTATAATATTATATTTTTTTAATTTCCACATTATAGCACGAATATTTATTTAGAAATGTATTTATTCATAAATAGCAATTTTTTATTGAAACAATTGCACATACAAATTACAATTTACTGGTTTAATTTATATTCAAATTGTTGAGATGTAAGAAAGGAATATAAGGAAATATGAATTTTATAATTGATCAAAAAACTTCGTCTGATTACTGTGTGACACGAGGTATAAAACGAATTCCATTTAAAATGGGGCTTGGTAGTTAAGTCGGAAGACAAATTTTTTCCGCGGTTTTATTTTCTTACGGCTGCTGGTCTGATTCCAGTCGGTGCCGTTTAAAGTATCGCATAGCTTATGAATATTGAACGTTGTAATATCTTATGAATACGCATGAGAAGACCAATCCAGCGAGTTTAACTACCGTTAAATTTCGAATATCGATTAAAAGTCTAAATATTCCGCGAAGAAATAATGCATTAATGTAAAATTACGCGCGTATTAAGTATGACCAATGATGAGAGAACTTTCATTCGCTTCTTTCGAATAATTATGCTGTATGTAATAAGCTATGCGATAGGAAATAAGTGGGAAGGTTGAAGTTCGAATGAAATATAATTAAAAATGATGTAACACGTGATTTAACTAAAAAAGATAGTTAAATATTAACATCAGAAAATAAATAGGACACAAAATTTTCTTCGAGAATGGTCATGAAAAGTTTGATATCCCAAATACCACTTTTATAATATAAATTTTATATGTATTTCAAAAATTTCAAATTTATTCTTTATTTTATTAATCTTATGCGACCTTCGGTGAAAACGTCGCAAATTTTCTCCTTTGTTATCAATAATTTAACACAAGTAAAATAATAATAAAGTACTTAAATAACAATAGGAGTAGAATTTGAAATAGAAAGTTTTTTGCGATTGATCGCTTCTTTGATATTTTACATTAATTGTCACGTTTCGTATAAAAGCAGTAGGTGTCTCAATACTCATGAACATCGCGGGGGTGGCAGATAAAACATCTCGCCGAGGGCACTTTCGTTTCGTATGCCAATAAATTGGCAGCAACTGGCACCGACGTTAAACTTTTCGAACTCAGTTTCAATGACTTTGCTGAAAGATTCTGAGGAGCGCCGAAGCGGGAGACTCCCCTTTCTCAAAGTTTACTTTCAATTAATGAAAAACGAGTTTCGTTGACCCGCGGCCGTCGACTGGTTTCGCCTGGCAAAACGCAGAAACGGGCAACGTTGAATTTCTCCCATTTCTTTCTCCGTCTTTCTATCCTTCTCTTTATTTTTCCTCCCGCCAACTCTCTTTGTTAGCCTCTTTCTCGCCTTCATTTGTTAAATCGATCGACATCCGTCGCACGTGCAGGAAGTCGAGGGTGGCCAACCAGTGGCTGCCGATGAATTGATTCTTATACTGTACAAACTTTTATGATCTGTATTCTTCGAGGCGTCGATCGACACGCCAGCCAATTCTCTCCTCGATTCCAAAGAAGCTTATCCTAATGTCGTGACGTGACGGAGGAAAGTTTGGACGAGCGTGTATCGATCCGCTGCTCCTTCTTGATTGGAGCTCGCTCCGATCGCAAACCAATTTCACAGGAAAGAAGAACGTAATTATTTCGTGGTAAATTAATCTAATGATTTGTATCGTCGATGATCGATTAGTTTTATGATTGCGATTTTGTTGATTCAAATGATAAATATTATCTAATGTTAGAATTATCAACGATTAAAGTGTGGAACTTATTGCAAAGAAACTGAAGCGAACTTATAATACAATGGCCTAGGAAAGTATTTGAACTATTCTATTCTAATCTATAAACTAAAATATCTGCATACGGAATACATTTTTTATTATAAAATAGTCTGTACGGAGGTTTTGTAAAAGAAAAAAATGTTGGTACCATTATTCATATGATAAGTTTACTATTCCAAAATTTCAATGAAAATTTGATTACCTAGTATTAAGATAATACGTTTCCTATAAAAGCTTCATAGTAAACATCATAATGAAAAGAATTGTTTTTTTTTTTTTCTCATATTCACTTCCAATTCAAATCAATTACTTTTTGGTTGGACCAAAGCGATAAAACCAATTCTCAAAGGATCGAATTCACCGTAAATTTTCCAAATAATTGCTATAGTTCTCGGCAATTATTACCATGTTAGTTCCAGCTATTCCAGTTAAAGTTCCTTTAAGTTAATTGGCTGTCACGTGATGGCCACAATCGATGGGATTCTGTCACGAAATCGGAACGAACGAAAAGAAGTGAAGGAAATCGTGTGGTCGAGGACCGGTAAAGACGTTGTTAAAGTGTTGGAAAATGGTTCGTCTGTCGCTGTCCGTGCGGAAAGTCACGCGCGCAGCGTGGAATTTACTCGTAGGTGGGAATAACTTTTTTCCAAGCGGACGTGCGATTTCGACATCCATTTCTGAAGACCGAGCCAAAGCGAACAAGGAACTACTCCAGAGGAATTCGCGACGATTGTTTCCCGATCGGTTTTCAAATAAGAAAACTTGTCCGTTCCGAGCCTCGCCCCCATACGTATGTTTTACTTCGCTTCTCTAATAACTACGATAAAGCATTTTTGTTAGATATCGATTCGTAGAAAGTTCTCACTCAACCGAAACCTGTATCATGAGGAATTTGCGGTCGGAAAAATATCGAAAGAATATCGAAAGCACAAAGGTATTTAAACACTTACCATAGAAAACTTTTATATTATATGTATTACATAAAACATTTCGAAATTTCATTGTTATCGTAATGACACATGACTATGTCATGATCATACTGGTCGAACTTGAAAGTTCAATCCGAATATCTATATCGAAATTAAAAGATACTCGCTACAAACATATGTTTAGTAAAAATTTGGTATACAGCCATGAATAGCCAGTTTAAACAATTTAATAAGAGTTAAATATGATCCAATTGAATATTCAGTTTTATGAATGTAAAAAAACAATTCACTGTTTAAATACGTTTGTGCTCCCTACAAAATATATACCTGCATCGAATATTTTATAGCTTTTATGTATATTTTCAAATTTGTTTCATTATACATAACAGTACATAACAATAATTGAAAGTATCTCGTTTATACACAGAATGTATTCGTAAAAAGTGTTTAGAAGCGTTCAATTGCTTTCATGGGCCTATGCATCAGATTATCACAAAAAGAACAAAAAACATATACAAAACAAGAGATTAAATCGTTTCATGCTAGAGGATGTTCGACACAGATATACGTGGTTGACTACATATCAAACAGCTTGGTTTCCATTCGTGCGATACCTGTATGCAGGTCGAGGTTGCTGCCGGGTTAACAGGAGTAAACGTACATATGTATCGACTTCTTCCCGGTTGATATTCATGTATTCATAGCCGGCAACATTACCGGATTTGTATTAGCGCCACAGGTGGCGGTGTTGATCCAACATGGACCTGGTTCGTAAAACTTAGAACAACCGGCCAATCCAATCGAGAGGCGAAATTGAACGAGAGAGAGAGACTGTGCCAAAAAAGAATCGAACTCGACGATAAACTACGTATTTATTGCGACGCAACCCGCCTTCTATGATACCCAAGGGAATAATTTAATAAATTGTTTTCCCAGCCCGCCATATCGCGATCCATCAAATTCCACAGAATTCTGTAATTCGACGGCAGACTCGATTCGAAAATGGCAGCCATCTTCTCTGACTGATTGCCTCAGCCATTCATTCTCGATTTTAACGTTTCCTATCCGCAGCGGCTGTAAAAAAAAAATATTTGCACACTGCATTTATTATTTCAGCTAACATTAAAATAATCAAAATAAATGGGATGGTACTAAAATATTCAAATAACAAGTATCATCGTATGATTTATCATTTAAGCTATATATTAATTATTTACATGGTAATTATTTAGGCCCAAGTTGATATATTAAATTTCGTGTTATTTGAGTGTAAAAATCTGATACTGTGAAAATAAGACGTGTATAGTGAATACTTTTTGTAGCCACTGTGGGTAAAAATTTTTAGTGATATTAGTTAGAGTGAATTCGATGGAAAGAATATTTTAGGACAAGTAACGTTTCAAGTGGTATTAAACACTCGATCTGAATCTTAAACTCGATCTTAATCGCGGCTTGGTTTCTGCGGAACTATGAATAGTCATTTTGGTGTTGTGGTAAGTGTTCCGGCGAAGTTCGTGGTTCTGTGGTTTCAGGGTAAATTTGGAAACGACGCTTTAGATGCAGTTTTAGCATTTTAAGCGGTAAGTTTGATCGGTGTGAATGAATTAAGTTGCATCGATTTTTTAATTAGTTAATTGATATTTTTCTGCAATAATGGATTTTGAAGAAACATTTTTATATTTTTTAAGTAGGATATAATTTATGTGAAATAATAAAAAAGAGATTAATTTTGATTATATTTATAATCCTTTATTTATACAAACGTTCGAATTACCTTATCAATGATTTGGTAACACGAAAAATATTTTGAAGTGATTTTACCAGCTTAAAAAAAGTGTACGTTTAGTCTTTGTTAATATTTGCATAGTTTCCTGTGAATGGTATTTTTATTAGGGAAGAAAAGCTTGACGATGTCAGGATTATATCAACAACACAAATATCCAACATTGGGAGTTCGAAGAAATGCGAAAGATTTGAACTATTTTCTCTGTTTCAAGAAAATGCACAGCTAATTAAAATAGTGCAAAGGCTAGAAATGTTTATGAAATCCAAGCACAACTCGAGTAAAACGTAAAATTTATAGAACGTTCAAAATGATCACTATAAGGAAACATTTCCTTATATATTATAGAAGATAAAAATATAAAAATGCCATTCAAAAAGTTTGCATTAAAGAAGATTAAATAAGAAACACTCATATTTTTTCACAAAACCAAATTTTCATAAATTTTTCTTTTACGTTATGAGCTAGAGAATATGGATTTATTTGCATTTCGTTATTACCTCTTCAGTTCCATTTAATACAAACATGCATAGACAAATACAATAGAGTCGATTATCCGATGTGATGTGAACCGAAGCTGTCTCGGATAGTCGAAAACTCGGATAATACGGTTCGTGGATGTCAATAAGTTGTGCATTAAAATAGTAAAAAACATTTTAATAATGTATTATTAATTTAACTAATTATTTAATTGATTGAAAGTTTCATTAACCGTTTTAACAATATCTGACTATTCACCCTTTCATACTCTTTATGTTAAACTTTCAAAGGAAATGAAGTCATGATAAAATTCAAAATATCTCGGATAATACGGAACTTTCGATTAAACTGGACTTGGATAAGCAAAACTCCACTGTACATATATAAATATCTATAATATAGATATAATAATAATTTGTTTATTCTATAATCTACTGATTCTTTCGTTCCATGATATTTATTGGAAGAATATTAAGACATACTATATATATATATATATATATATATTCACACATATACAATATGTATAATTACGTATTATCTGATCGATCTATTGCTTGCATACGTCACTGAATCAGTCCGATTTAACAGTCGCTGGATGATATCTAATGGAGTATAAATTTATTTAGCCTTCCGCTGGCGAGCCTTTTATCTCATTAAAAAGGGATTTGCACAGACCAAATATCCTAGAGATTCCGAGAATTTGGTCGAATTTAATTCCGAGATGCGGAAGAGCGTCGAGCTCTCACCCACCCTTCGTATTATCCGCGGCAACTCCTTGTATTTATCTCCTCTATCCGACTATTCTCATACTCGCACATATATTTCACTCGTTGTTGAAATATCGACCGTTCTATAGGACGATTCTCACGTATCCGCAAACATCCACCACCATGTTCATTCTATCTTTCCAACGCTGGAAGAACAAGTATGTAATTTGCGAAGCTGTCTATAAATTTCGCCGTTTTTAATATGTGCAGCATTTCGTGCTCAAACAATGAATGTTAAGATCTTTGCACTAAGTTTTTCAGTCGACTATTCATTCTACATAATGCCTTTATCTCGTATTCTTCTAAAATTTAATAATGTTATCCTGTAACCTAATAACGAGTCGAAAAACGAATATATATGTCAGACAACATCTTCGTTTGTACTCTAAACTTTAATAATTTCATTTCATATTTTTGTATGTTGAAAATTTTTGCAAGTAGAAAAGGTATGTGTGTGTGTGTTAGACGTCCCTCTTTAACAGATAATAAGTATACACATACGTTGCTTTATAATTCACATTTGCAAAGATCGTCTCAGGATGTAAAAAAAAGCACACTAAACGTTTCTTTCAGCAAGAAAAATTAAAATGCCTTTACTATATTTTTTTTTGTCGATTTTGATGAAACTAACAATGGTCTTATCATAATAATGGTCATCTTATGGTATTAAAACTAACAATGTAAATTATCTATAATTACATTTTATTCTCAATGAGTTGATTTTAAGTTTCGTGTTGTTCAAGCATTTCTCATTTCATTCAATGGCTATTATAGCTTCTAAATTTTGAAATGCTTATTTTTTTAACATTCTATAGTTAACACACAAAGCTAGTATTCAATCGCGAGCTTTTTGGATTGTTTTAAATCAACGACGTTTAAATACACGCAGCCGGTTCGTTGAATTCGAAAACAATTTTGCATACTGGAAATCGGGAGTTCCTATTGATCGAAAGTAGTCCGGAACGTCCTAAAAAGTTTATTCAGTAGCAAAACGGTAATTTATTCTCACAACAGGAAATCTGTGAATAGTGATTCGTGACAATCTTGCTATTCGAACTAAACGGAAAATTTTCCTCATTTATTGATTCTAATAGAATCTAGTAATACTTACGAAAAGTAACCCATTATTCCCTAGATTTTTAACTCTTTTCGACCATGAAATTCCATTTGAATAATTAGCTTATTAAGCGTTTATAATTCATTCAATTCATTTAAATTTTCATGTTTATTCATTTAAAATTTCTTATCTTGAAATATTCTTTTGTCATAATTCTTACATTTTCTCCTACATTTTAGAAAACTTAATGATTATACGCTGAGAAATATTTTTTCATTTGAGAGAAACTATTCAGGCTGGGAAGAGTTACACATCGTACCCTTGTAAGTATTCGTGAACACACAATATACACAGCATCGTTGGCGTTGTTTCATTTCATCAACGAGACCACTACACTTCTGGTTTTTTCTTCATGTCAATTTAAAATTCTACCATTCTATGCTTGAAAGAATTTTTAATTCTCTTGTAGTCAATATATCGTGACCACCTTTACAATTTTTTTAAGTTTACCATATAGACAGAAATTGCAAGGGTCTCTTTTAATGTCTTCTTTAAATTTTAAGAGTTCTTTTTCATCTTAAGTATAGAATGAATATCGGAGCTTCTTAACATAATGGATAATCGTCTGTTTAAATACTTTTGTCATCTGTAAACATCTTATAATATCCATATATATTTTCAAACTTTAACGATATAATCATGATAATCGAATCTCGCAACAGTGTCAATAAAATTTCAAAACATTTCATATAACACACAAAATACATTCACAAAAGATGAATACCATCGCGAGTCAGTGTACTTTGTATTTCTCAATAATAATTGCATTTTATTTGCTAAATAATCGACTCTAAGAATTTTGTGCAATACAGCACAATGAAGTAGACGAAAACTAGCTTCTCTTGCTTTTTCAAGCTTATAATGCTACTTTTCTTCGTATGTACGTAGCGCTTGCATTTACTGTTTCGTAAGAGGATGGCATTTTGCAAACGATTGTTCCCAAGACTATTCAGATTCGAACTTACAGGGTACGAATTGGTTTCCCGCGTTCGTTCTCTATGAAATTCGAATCACTGTCGTATTGTCCGACCGAAATCCTTTCAGAATGCTATCAGCATTGATCGCGCGGTCACCATCCAAGCATTCGATTACCCAGCAGGTGCATTATAATCGAACACTCTATTATTCGCGCAACATGTTCTCGCGGGCACGGGATGTTTTGTTGCATTCTCATTTCCACATATTCACTACGTGCTTCTGTTATCCCCTCTCAAGTACCATTCTTGTTGGCTAGGGATCCATAGTTAATTCTAGAAAATAACAATTTCATACATTATGGGGAAAATACTAACCGCGCCAGTGTTTACGCGAACGAAATTGTCGCGTTTCAGATGTTACTATGTAATATTTGGAGACCAGGAGAACTGAGCTGTTGTGAATTAATTCCTCGAATATCGTCCTTGAATATTGTTGTTAAGTTAGCCTAGAGACTTTTCAATAATCTAAAATTATTGTACGAAATTATATGTTATGTATTAATTATGAAATTAACAAAATTGTTTCACGAGATCGAACGATATATCGTAAATAAAAGAGGCCTTTATGTCAAATCCCACTAAACTCAGTTTATAATTGTTACTGCAAATAAAAATGTTAACTCCTGTGTTATAAACTAAATAGAGAAATAAAACTTTCAATAATCCATTCGATTGATTTGCGAATAAGAATTTTATTATCTATACGCTCGTCACAATATTTAAAATTTTAGTAGTTAGACCATTAATAGTTGTTAAACAGGACAAATGTTTTACAATTTGCGTTGCAAATTGAATATTTTCGTTATTATGGATATTTGAGTATCAACGGTTGGTTAAAACGATACAAGTAGTATACGACACGTATGGTCAGACAAGTCACAGAGTCATTGAACGTGCAATTCACACCAAATTATTGTATTGAAGCAACTGTAATTTAGAAGTAATCTTACAATCAACAAATACTTACTGTATCTAAAAACCCATATCTATTTAAGATTATTCTCAAAAAGATAAAATTTCGTGTGCACTAATTAAAACTTGAAGCGCTGTATTCGTTCATTCAAAAAATCATTCAAATTGGAAGGCTAATAGAAATGAGAAATAGAAATAGAAATAAAATTTCGATCGTTGGAAGATTCGTGCAGAAGAAGATTTGTTTGATTACAGATTACGACAGAGATTACGATCCGCCATCGATGAGGCCGCCAGGCGAGCTTCCGGTCGACGCCCTAAGTCCGGGCGTTTCCCATCGGGCTCAACTCGTTCTTCATCTTTTGGTGAGTTTGCTGTCACTGCTACTTCCAGCCATCAGAAGGTGATTCTCACGTCGCGGGAACGGGGCTTCCAGTTCTAGTGTTTATTGGACGGTGACCAGACCGGAGACGGCTACCAGTTTCCGGTACGCCGGCTTCGGCTGGATGATGGACGAGTGCGACGAGACAAGACGCGCTTGAAATTATTTTCATACTAAACGTAGACGTATACAGAGAGCAAAAAAAGAGGATATTATATATAATATATATATAAATATAAATAAATATATATAAATAAATAAATATAAATATGATATGTTGTGTAAGTATACTTACAGTGAGTATGAAGGAATTCCTAGGCTTTTATGAATGACGATGATTTTGTGGCGCGCGACATCTTTGCATTCGAGAAAAGACTTCGTCTTCTCTTGTCATGTGTGAATCGAGTATTCGCGTTTAGGAAAAGAGAAAAGACAAAGAAAAGAGACGAATAAATAGAACTTTTCGTATCGACTAGAAGAATTTAATTGCGTATGATAATAGGTTACGCCAACGGTTTTCAGCCGATATTAACGCGACACATCGATGTTCCGCGAGAAATTCGACGGTTGCGTCGTCTGGTATAACGCGTTATCGCTTTAAATGTTCCGCCAAAACCGAGTTTTATAATCAAACGTGTGTCGCGAATTTTTTCCTGGGGCGGCTGAGAATCACTGGCCTCGAAACGACTCGAGTAGTTCCGTTAGTTCTGTAGTATTACGAACTCGTCTATACGAGTTTCTTCGTTTCTTACCTATGTAAATACCATTGATTTCACGATTCTCCAAGATGATTCAGCGTTCTATAGATATTCTTCTTCATTGTAAAGTTCAATCGTTACTCGCGTTCATTTCATTGTCGTTATATCGTTCACGTTGTTTAAAAAGACGAATGTTCCTCTTTGTAAAACCAAACGTATACTTCTCTTGTATCATGAGGACAAAAGTTTCTTTTATCATCGAACGAGGATAATTAAAAATTGTTCTGAATCGTAGTAAGTCCAAAAAATGGGGTGACAAAGTACGTAAATCAATTCGGTTCGACAAGAAGAAAAATTATTTTCTAACGATTTTACGTACTTTCCATCCGTAAAACCGATCTCATAGCTCGTGAAACGAACAACCAGTTGTCAATGTTGTGTCCTCATTGATGCATTTCGTAACACGATGACTCACGATGACATTAGTTATAATCTAGTCGAGCGAACAAGGCACAACTGTATTTCGGTACATGTAATGACATATACGTACGCATGAAAGAATAAACGAAAAATGCATAATTATCCATTATATACACAGGAACATATAATATACATAATATATCGAATCGTAGTTGTGTTGAGATATGCGCTCTTAGGTTTCATCATTAGCTGTTTCTGACTGGCGCAAACGTGCATGCACTGATACAAAACGCTAGTCGTACATACGTAAACATTGCGGACGCGTTCACGAATGCGATTCGACACGATTTAAGATAAAAATCGTGTGAGTTATTGCATACTAGAAGCGAAGAAACACGATGATGATAATGATGATGTTGCGTAGCCCCGAATCATCGACGACGGTGTCTTCGTGCAGAGAGCTTCGTCGTTTCAGTTTCAATTACGCATTAGCGAAGAGAATTCGTGGTCCTCCTGCAAGGCTACACGTCGATGACAATATTTTTAGCTTTAACGAGACTTAAAGTAGATTTAACGATCTGTAGAGCGAACAATATCAGGAAAATTAGTCATCAATTAATAAAACATGGGCCATTTTTCGACAGAATCCTTGACCCATTTTGCTTTCTTCTGCATGAATAAATTTATTTTTACTACTCTTGATTCGCATAATTTTCTGTAAATACCAAATAAGGAGAAGCTTTAAACGATATTTTGAACCTTTGTGATGCAAGTTCACAGAAGTCTATTTCGAGTTTCGTTCGAGTCTAACGTAGATCTGGTAACAACAGTGTAGATGCAGTGCACTTGGAAAGTCTTGAATCGCCCATTCTTATCAGAAGAATTCGTAAGTGTTTTCGTTCCTTCGTTTGCGAAACGAATTTTCATATTTTTTCGAAAAATTTTACTTCTTAGTAACACAGTGTCTTCTATGAAACTTCTACATTTTAGTTTCAATTATTTTAAAAAGATTTTTATAGGATCCTTGTAAATAATCCTCCAGTCTTATAAAAGTCACAAAAAGAGGGTCATTTCGTTTTTATCATTATGTCGGTCACTTGATATTGCTAGATGATTCGAAACTTTTTAAATGGAAGTGTACATGTTCGAAAGAGCCGTGTGACATTTTGACATGTTATGAGAGTTCTGTACGGAACTCGAGTATAAAACACGAGAAAGAAACGTAACGCGTCTTTGCCGATTGATTGTTCTGTAAATATTGTAGATACGTTATGCTGTGATTAATCTGAATCGTCGTCTATTAATCACGGTGATGATTCGAGGCTGCGATTGTTGAAGCAAAAACAAAAAAAGTGCAAAAAGGCAAGTGTTGTGAATAGCGTATTACAGCGACCGTACGAAATGTTATGGCGATGATCGTATGAGAAACATCGTTCAGTAGAAGAGAAAAACCAAAAAAAAAAAAAAAAAAAAAAAAAAAAAACGAGTCGAGGCTACAGCGATTATAGATATGTCGTATTGAATTATTATAATAACGTTATTAATGTATCATGCCCGATGGTTTCACTATGTCGAACGATTTTTATGAGTTACAACCGGATATCGAAAAACGATCCGTGAAACGAGCATTAGAAATAGATGATGAAATTGTCGGACTGAATATCTTAATAAATCGAATACACGACTGCCATTATAAATCACTGTTCAGTTATTCAAACTCATCGATTTATATAAAATATTTTGAAGTCATTATTTTATTATTGTCGAGTCTTTCTTTTCGTTGTTTTACAATACACATATAAAATGTTTCTTCCAGTTGTGTTGTTAATGTTAATTCTGGAATATTCTATATAATGGATATTTATCTATATAATAGAATAGAATTCTAGAATATTCAAAATAAATTGCGATAATTCGAAGATTATGAAGGAATCAGCAGCAGGTAAGTGAGTTTTTTTAAGCAATTTGAGTCTTCATAAGAGGGTTATTTTGCAGTATGATAACAATACGATAACAAAATGCATGAAATAAATCTTCTTAGGTCTTTAGGTTACAGGCTTTTTTGAAAAAACCGAACAAACAAATGAAATTTAATTGTTATATTTCATGATTGGAATATAACATATGATATCATATGTAATATAATATTTTGCATTGCTCATCAAATAATACTCTATTATTTCATATGACGTGTTTTCTCGTCGAAATAAAAACATAGGAAACCCTACAGGAAGGAACAACAGAATTATAGAGTAGTATCAATTAATCAGTCAATAACAGAAACGATTAGATGATCAAGTTACGCAATTCGTTGAATGTACAACCATAACAATATCCTACATTTGGGACAAGTTCCGCGTCTTTGCGAGAGCTTTTACGGCTGACCTGCAACGGTACACTACCACTGCCATCTTACAATCCCTTTGCGTCCTCAGTAAAGCAAACCGTATGGAGCGCAATAACAGTAGAGAGAAAGGAGGAAAGAGAGAGAGAGAGAGAGAGAGCAGGAAAGTGGTAATGGTCTGCACCGAATCAGCTCTCGGAAATTCAGCGTCCCGTAATAACGTAATAATCTTTCGAAACTCCGTGACGTGTTGTAATGTCCCTTGAAATATTGGATACGCGCGAGTAATTTCCATCTGTAATGAAACCGATATGCAAATGAGATAACAAGTTCGATTGTCTACATTTCAACCCACAACGGCTGCGCTAATGTCCAGTTTGCAGAATATCTCTAATAACGCGTGTCGTTGCTGCCCACGATAATGAGAATGATAAGGCACATTTAAACCTTTCTCGAAATACATGAACGTGATGACTGGTTTGCATGGAAAGTGGCGTCATTTTGCTTATCTTCCTTTATTTCATATTATGAAATTGATTATTGAAAAAGAATATTAACAATATTATTAGTTTATTATGGACGAGGAATTAATAAAAATGCATATAACTATAAGTTATAAGAATTATGTATATTTTATTCATTTTCTTTTATTTTAAATAATATAACTGTACATATTTTGTTTTGATATTGTAATAGGGCTTGAAACGTATACTTGTGAGAGATGGATTAATGTTTTAAATATGGAGATGTGAGCTGTTATAAATTATGAAAATTATACATAGCTCATTTGTT
The DNA here is from genome assembly GCF_910591885.1 of Bombus terrestris. Taxonomy (NCBI): domain Eukaryota; kingdom Metazoa; phylum Arthropoda; class Insecta; order Hymenoptera; family Apidae; genus Bombus; species Bombus terrestris. The sequence continues at coordinate 10,313,583 of NC_063277.1, forward strand.
TTTTAAATCGTAAAAATCGTGCAGGTTTTATTATGACATTTAAAAAAAAAAAAAAAAAAATGAAATGAATGTGACAGTAGGAGGATAAAGCTAATTTGTCCTGTATGAATATGGATGTAAATTTTACATTCGATTTTTGCATAAATCATATTCTTTTTTTGTAAGTATGTATAACACAATGTCATCAATATCTAAACTTTATTATGTAAAATTTGTTTAAATATTTCACGGATTATAGCACTAATGTTGATGATGGTTTGAACTGAAGTTATTTATCCAAATACATTTTTATTCGTAAATATTCGAAGACAGATGAACCTGAAATATTAAACTGAAATCTATTAATGTTTTTAGTTATGAATGGATCCATTAAGGTCCTCGTAAAACCCGTTTATGCATTAATCCTCCGCAAATGTTTTTTCGTCCCGTCGATTTCTAATTACGCCACTGATATTTATCAACTTAACACACACGAATTACTCTGATAAAACGCAACTTGCAAAAGTTTCACGTTCCAGCAATTCACGCTAAATCCTCTTTTCTTCGTTAACGACATTCATAGTCATCGTCCAAACTCCACTTTATTCTCACGCGAGTGATTACGCTTTATCGCTGGCCACGAAACGAAATGCAATACTGGCCTCGATTTTATCAGAATTTGTCAAAGGCATAGAAAGAAGAAATGAATCGAAAACGGGCGAAACAACGAGTAAAAGGGCGAGTCTAGATCGCCTATCTAGCTTGTCCGCGGGACAAATTTATTATCTGCGCCAACACGACAAAAAGTCAATTACATCCGCGATTAATCGATCGATCGGTCCGGTGACCTCACGTAGTCCTCGCGCGGACCTCGAACATGATAAACGTTCATAAACGCATCCCACAAAAGGGCGAACATATCCCCTTCCCTCTTTTTCTTTTATTGTGCGTCCTCCTGTCTGTCTTTCTTGCTTTTTTCGCGGCGCCACTTCAACAATACCCTCAATCGATTTCTCTCGCCAAACGCGAAAGAGGAGACAAATGTCTCACGGTTCCTTGGTTCTGAACTTTTTTCTATGAAGACACGGAAAAGGTTACGGCAACATCGACGCTTTGCTTTCCTCTATCCCACTCCTTCTATCATTCTTTCACACCGTTTCTATCTCGGTCGTTCACTGGTGTTTTTCCTCACTCAGCTTCCTTTTGTCACGGCGATTTCTCCACCCGCTTTCACGGCGCCCGTTTTCTTTTCAGGTTTCTGTAAATCGCCGGATAACTTGCTGCACGAGCTGTTCGATTACCCGAAACCGGTTGCTCGCTTTTTGTATGGTAAAAAGCGAGCGATCGTTGTTTTGCGATTTTCTGAGGCAATGAGGAGGTGTTAGTGGATAGCGGAAGTGGTTCAGAGAGTTAATTGATGTGATGAATGGAGTGATGGGTTGAAGTAAGTTTCGAGAAGTTTGTTTGAAAGGGTATAAAGTGCAGTTCTTTGGGAGTAATTTAGTACGGTTTGAGATAGTTGATTTTCTTCTTTAGTTACATGAAAGAGTATATGTAGGACATTTTGAAAAATGATTTGAAACAACTTCTCTATATTTTGTTTAATAAAAGGGAATTTTATAAAGTATCTTCTTTGAACATTTTTTAGTGTCCTTGTTTTCGCAATGAAACGAAACGAGTATACAGTAAGAACAAGATAAACCGGTAGTCAACCTAAACCGTGAGGCAAGTATTGTATAGAAATAAATAGGTAATATTTAACAATACTGTTTTCAAATTTAAAGACACAATGCATTTATTTTATATATTTAATTTTGATGTACATGGTATTATACTAGAGTATAAAGTATGAAGTATGAAGGAAAAGATACCATTTGCTCATAGAGTTACAACAGATAGTTGATGTTTGATAAAATCATCAGATACATACATCTGCTGTTAAATGTAGAAACGAAGATACATACGTCCCTAGCTAAACGTAGGAACGAAGATACGAATTCATGAGGGTAGAAATAAATAAGCGTGTAATTTATCGCACTTGCATTAACATTATTTACGACCATTCAATCGGTACATGCATGTGTCAGCCGCATAAATAACAAACAATGGTGTATAGCTGTCCTATTCGTTAAAATGACACTTATGCATATTCATTCCGTACGAGCTTGAAATTATTATTCACGGTTTCATTTGCTTCCATCGGTATACGATAACAACGATTGCGTAAACATACTGGAATTATAGCGGTCATGCATCCCAGAATTATTTATATAGTGTAACAATAAACTCAACTTCATCCTTCAGAACTTCGTTCTATCCACTTGTAAAGCTAAAAAGTTTATCGTAATTATGGATGTTTAATTCTGAAGCTTTTTATTCAGAAACATAGAAACTTAATTGAAAATAAATTAATTTACTAATAATTCCATATTGCAAAAGTATCTTCCTATTTGGTTTTTAAATTCTCTTCATAATTTTAAAGATATTGTTTGTCATAATACTAAAATATCACAGATACTAAAATATTGCTTCTTAACGAATCTTCAGAAAACTCCGTCAATCAGTCAGCTATTTTTAAAAAGCATTATCTTGAGTCCTAATAGATCCTTTCCATTTTCAGCTACCTCGAAAAATCACATTGAAATAAGAAAATAAAAAAAAGTGTACATATCAGATCTTTTTCCTGTGATCCTTTACGTATAAACGTAGCTCAACGATTCTCAAGAATCGTCCAAAACACTGAAGCACATACTCTCGCATTCAGACATAATGCCCATCACGTGACTATCGAGTCACGATTTGACTCGACAGCGTCGACGGCCTAACAAAAGTGCTAGTTCGCAAATTTTTTTCTTTATCCTCTTTTTTTCTGTTATTTTTGTCCATCAATGTGGCGACCGGAATGTCGCACGTGACATGTCGCTTAAAGCAGAACGCATCGACTGCGGCCGAAAATTTCGACAAACAAGCACTCTGAGCGTTTCATTTCGCGGTTATTTACGGCCTCGCGATTTTGCAAATCCGGCATTTGTCCGAACTATATATTTCAAACTGGCGATTGTCGCCGCGGGCCTGTCGGACACGTCCACGTCGTTTGACGAGGAAATCATTGTCGATTGGAAGGAAGAGGAAAAACGATGGTCGAGGGAATGGGGAGCAAGTAGTTCCCTGTTTTCGAAGGAGCCAATCAATCACCAAGGATTCTATTCAGTTTTTCGAATCGGTCAACTATCGGGAACATACGATCCACGAGTATCAGGGGATGATTCATGAATCGGGCGACAGCCACGTCGAACACGGGGAGAGAACATTCACCCCCTGTGGTCGAAATTGTTTTCGTTGTATCGTTCCGCTCTAGCCAATTTAATTTCGCCACTTTTGCCCAAGCGATATAGTTTATTTTTGTTTCATCGTATGCTCCTCGTGTCCAATTCGACGGTGCAGTGCACGTTAATATAACGATGCGAGGCGTCATTTACAGGTGTGTAAAAAGAAAGAATGGTTTTTTGTGCGAAGGGAAAATGGAGAAGGGTATGAGTTAGTTGAGAATGATTTTGACTATGTGATAGTGAAATTTAAATTTTTTTTTCTACGTACGTTATTACGTGTGACTATGTGTATCTATGAATTATGATTCTTGACATAGTATTTTTTTGAATGGATGTAATTTATATGGAATATTTCTTGTTCAGACAATACATTTCATATGTTATTTATATGACTTCTATCGTTTACTTATATATTCTAATATTGTCATAATTATAATATGTGTCATATAATATATTTCGTAATACTTTAATAGTAATTCAAAGTATATTGAAATAAATATTTCATCGATATTGTTCCTGGAAGACATTTTTTTCTCAAAACCTTCAATTCTCCCGTACCTGCTGCGATATTTCTATCAAATTGCACAGAAATCTTGTACTGGAAGTAAGAGAGTTAATAGTGTGTCGCATAGCGTCGAGTTGCTGTCGGTAGAAACCGACTGTTCTTCAGTTAGCAAATACTAGTCGGTATTGGAGAAATTAGCAATAAATGGTTTCGAGGTCTGGACCACGTCGACGCGATTGTATATGTATATCGGCCGGCAGGAAACTACGTCTAACCTGGCCTCGCTCGCATCGACACTTCTCGAGTTACTAATTATGGGACATTACTGACTTTCGGAAGTTAGTAGTTTCCCATTCGCTACTCCTTTGTACCCATTATCGGTCGTACCTGGCATTCCGAAAACCAAAATTGATGCTCTATCTGATTTAATAACGTCGAAATTGACTTAGAACTTACTATCTTTGGTTTCACAGTAGCCGGCTTCACGCAAGTCGAGACGCTCTCCTCTACTTCCGCCAGAAGTATTCGATGAAAGCTAATTGATGATGTTTAAAGGATCTGGAAGATCATTAAAACGGTATTACATGTATTCTTAGTTATTCATTTGTAACTTTATTTATTCCGTTCCATAAGAAAATTGATAATTTAATCGATAGTTTAATATCTATTTCGATGTATTGATTTACAGCATTTTGTGAATTATGTCTGAAATTTATATCATTATACTATGTATAACAAGTATATGTATAGTTTGCATATAGATAGATCACCAATAGATATCATTCAGCATTATACAAGTATATATGTTTGTATTGTATATATTCTATCATATTGTTGAAATGTACCATTTGTATGCCATTTAATGGCTTCTTTGTTCTTTTACCTTTCTACTACTGTTCCTTTACCTTTGAACTATCCTACATGTTATTATAACCGAACATTTCCACATGCTACATGATACCATACATCTTCCAAACTGTTATAGGAACACATAACTAACACTTAGAATTAAAAAGTTAATTTACTATAACTAGACTGTGCATGTTTATGTATTTATGAGAGACTTAAATGCGTACAACTGTAAAGAATGCTCACACAATATATAAAAATACATACAATGCCCAAAGTAAAACGCTCACTATAATATTTGATTGGTAGAACAAATCTTTATTTAAAGTTTCATTTGTGGAGTTACGTTTCCAGATGTATGACATTGATAAGAATTCACAGTTTACACGCGTTATAACTCTTAAAATTATTAATCCAAACCTAAGTACGAAGAGAACGATAAGTCACCAAAGCACACAAACGTGAATAGATAAAGTTCTACTTTTGAACATAAGCTTAGCACAGTACATACATATTTTATGTTGTTTGATGATCCGAAAACATCCAATTTCCTGCGAAACGGGAACGAAAAAAAAAAAAGAAAAAAGAAGATGGGAGAGGGAAAACGCACGATGCAGAACGATAGAGAGATATCTGTCAATATGTTATGTTTGGCAATCGGTCGCGACGGCTTCTTGCACAGTACAAACATCGAAAGGAATAAAAATCACTCTCTCGATTTTTGCGATCGCCGAACGTGCTTCTTCAACTGCTTTCTTTCCGATTGGTTATTCTGGGAAAATAACGTGCCGGACAGGGAATGTCTTATGGTTTTCGGATCAATTCATGTCGCCGAGGAGGGAACGTAATCTCGAAAGTGTCTCCCTTGGTCCTGTGGGAAAGACTTCACTTCACATTTCGTACATGGATGTATACAACTGTGCGAGCATCTTAGCCTCCTCCCTTTTTCTCTTCTCGCTTCTCGCTTTCTTCGTCCGTTTCTCGACGTTCAAACCTACGTTGATTACTGTACGAGTGTCGTGTCACCATTTGAAATCCGTGAAATTAGCGCTGCAGCTTCAATCTCTAATCCTTTGACAGGTTTACTGGGTGTACTTCTTTCTAGAGTGAAGATGGGTAAAGATTAAACATGTATGATGCTGGAATGCTAATTAGAATAGCTATTGTCAGGAGCTATAAACAAATTTCGACGCGTGTTAAACGAAACTACAGGCTAGAATTTTTCGTCTCTGAGAGAAGTTTCAATTCTTACCTTATTACGTTCATTTTTATTAAAAATTTTAAGAACTTCAACGATTTATACTACTTTCATTTGTAAAAGATATAAACATATATAACCTCAACATATATAAATATCATTATAGAAAGTAGATGTACTACGATAATTTAATAAATAAAATTCTTAAGTTTTTTAGCATACTGCACGTCTATGATAATATACAAAAATACCGACGCTTGTAGTTAAGGCTTAATTGCAGCAGTTGACAGTTAATATATAAATTCTTAACAATCATGTCCTGACAAGTGTATTGCAATTTAATAATCTTCAAAAATGTTACAACGATTATACTTGTGTACAAATTAAGCGAAAGCCCACCATTCGACGTAACAAACACCTAAACGATTACCGTCTATCATTCACTAACTCTCTCTTCACAACTAGTTGCCCAATATTAATTTCGTAAGCAACCTTCGCAATAGGATCGTGTAGCATTACAATGAACATGGACTATACAACTCCGCGATGGAATTATTCTGTATGGTTCAATTCCTTCTCAACGTAACAGTAATCCAGGTATAGCACATATAAAGATACCACGAATACCAAAATTTACTTGCTTGAAATGCACATGATATATTTACAAAATTTATCATTAAAGTTCATTTATTTGATAAATCGTGGGTTATTCAATCCTAAATATAAATTATTATCCAGTTATCCAATTATAAATTATTTATAGAATTCATTCTCCATAACTGTATTATACAGAAAGATATCGAAGGACTTGGGAAATTAGGGGAAAAATAGTGTATAGGAATTATTAGAAAAGAAAAACAATAATGATAAGTATAGTACATATATTAAATATCTAAATATATATTAAACGTTCTAAACAGAAGCGCTTAATCTTTGTGGCAATAATTCTATGCTGCAATACCTCATAATTCTACGCCCAATGATCTATGACATTACAATATGAATTCAAAAGAGTTGATTAATCAAGAAATATCAGAATGAAAAAAGGGAAGGAAATACACTTCACTGACGAACTAAAGTCTCTTAAATAACCAATAAAATATTTTGTAAAGCTCCCTGGATGAATGAAAATATACATTATAGCGAAATTCATACAATTTTTATTTTTCTACAGCTGACCAGTGTAACAGTTTCCATATTTTTCAATTTTAAGGGCAGTCTAGTGCCGCTACTGAACGTAATATTAAACGCGTTATGAAATTGGCCAACCTCATCCCACAATGCTTAAAAAGGAAAAAGATGATATTTCTTTTGGTATTTAGGTCAAAGAATATTGTAAGAAGTGACTATAAAGTGATAGAAATGAAAACGTAGTGTCAGCATCTGGTCAGAACCAAGATTCGAATGGTTTTACTCACGTGGTCGAAGAAGGTACAAATACAAAGTTGGCGGACTGCAATAAGATTCTACTACAATGTCCCATTAGAGTCTAAAATTGTCCTAGTTCGAACATATCTCCTTTTCCAAGTTCAAATGCGTTTCGTACGAAGTTGTAACATGGTCTACTAATGCTAACAAGACTGGACGAGTAGGGAACACGGGCGAGACTTGTAAAACTAGATCGTTCAAAATTTGCAATACCTCGATTCGAGTTTGAATATATTCTGACTTAAGTACTTATTAGTATATTGTCCAACGTATAAAATTAATAGTTGTGTATGTATAAAATTAATGGGTGCAATTTTTAAAATATATGATTAAAACTAATTATTTCGTGTAAGTGTAAAACGGAAGTATAAAAGTATAATATCTTTTTTAATTAATTATTCATTTAAATTCTTCAGATTTGTTACAATATTTTATCTTTGTCAATTACTTGATAACCTTTTTATACAACACTAGATCAATATAGACATATGTATTCTTAATGAATTATAAAATCTCTTGATCAATCTTTAATTCTTTGAAATGAAACATTTATAAGACCGAGTTTTATGGATACTTCGATAAACTTAGGTTTCAGTTTCAGCGAATAATTTTTATTGACCGATCATATACCAACGTGTACATCATAAAATTCCCGAGAATATTGGTACGCTTCGTATAAACTTCTCCAGATAAGTTATCTTCGTATTTCCGTCATAAAATGCTCAAGAAGTAGGAATAAATAAAATTCAAAATATCTTTTTTTATACATGTTATATGACTTCTAACCTTTAAGTGTAATAAAATTTAAATATAGATTCTAATCATCGTGAGTCAAATTATTTGATTCTTTAAAAGTCTGGTGTTCAATGTATGTATCTTGATATACATTACATTTTGTATTCTTTTGTACAAAATAAGCATGCGTAATAGCAGCAAGAGAGAGGAAATTGAAATTTCACTGGCAGATTCGACGCACGTTAAATTGCACACCTTGAGTGCGAATGAAGGATCAAAAATTTGTCTCCTCTAAAAGCAATTTTTCCAAGTCAAAGTGGGTAGATGAGGAATACCGGAGCAAAGGGTAGCTTTGAAAGTTACCTTCTATTGCATAAAACACGCTGTGTAGTGTGGTAACGTTAAAAAGTAGCTGACATTTTTACAATCCATGTTTACACGTACGCGGTTGAAATTCGAAATAATTCGAGATATTTCACCTGAGACATCTATTTTTTAATTAAATATATTATGGGGTAAAAATACAAACGAAATGTTATTCTTGAGAATTAATTGATTAAATGCAACTATAATAAATACTACATTTATATAGTGCAATTGTAATATTTACAAGATCTCTGTAAACTACTTTCTAAGATTTTAATTAATTTTCTCTAAAATAAAGTATCGTGTTCTGCAATTTTCTTATCTTAGTAAGAGAAGCTTCAGAATCTAGAATAACTAGGATACTTTTTAATTGGTTCTATATAATTATTTCCTTCGATGTTCACCTCGTTATAGACGTACTAAATATTTGCAACCAAATCCGATGAATGTACAATTTTTTAAATAACACAATTGTCCTATATTTATCCCTTCTAGACGCCAATTTTTTTATTACATATCAAACTCCAAAAATAAATTTTATCATGTTGTACCACGAGTATAGTTAAAAATCAAATTATCCTAGATTCTTCTAACTATAATTTTCTAACTGAATTGCATTTTATTGTCCAAAAATAAACAAGTATCTACATATATATGTTTAAGTGGTAGCATACATACATACGTATGTTTATATGAAACACATTTTCCCCGAGTTTCGTATATTCCTGTTACAATCTTCTTCCGACATTCTCCCCGCAATCTGGTAATAAAGATTCTGCATCGAAATAGCAATCCCTTCCGATGGATTAATTAAGATATAAGGACGTTGAGGGTTTGTCGTCGTCCGTAGAATCATCGATAGTAAAAATAAAGCTGCTGTCTCCAAGAGGCAGATAATCCCGCGACGAAAACGAACGAAGAACGAGCGCGAACCCTTGTGTGGATATAATTTATTTACGATAGCGGGCAACGGCGATAAAGGATCCTCCCTGCAGAACGAAAAGAAACGAAACTACACACGGTTCTTCTTTTTATTGCAATGGATACTCTGGCTTCGTTTGAGAAGCATGAATAATGCAACAGAGTTGTTTTAATACAAGCTGCGATATCGATCTTCGATTAATAGGAATCGTGTTTCATACTTTGTTGACCTTTTGCTGCTCGTGTCCTTCCACCCAGGGGAACCATTTTTCTCTAAATTAGTCACTGAAAAGAGTTGCTGCTTACGTGACATCATCGTGGTTCTTATCATAAATCTTCAAAACAATTTCAAAGTTATATGGGAAAAGACGTGGTGCATACGTTTTTGTTGATTTTCTGATTGTGATGATATTTTATGACTAAAAAGATCTTATACAAATCCGAATATTTAGTTTTCTAGAAATAGTTAATTCGATGAAGTTTTGTATAAGCCAAAATATAGGGCTAGTGGGATATTAACTCTTTCTAATATTTTAATATCAGGATCATTCTTAATGATAAGATGATCATTCGCTGCCAGCTTAAGAATTTCATAATACGACCAATTCAACACAGTAAATCTTTATGGTGAAGAAATAAAAATCATTACAGCCCAATTTCATTAACCTTCATTACACTGTTATCACACAAACGTTTCTGTACAAATATCTGAATTCCATCCAGAAGTGAGCAGATCTTCACTTCAGACACTTCAATTCGATCGTTACTTATTCATGTTAATAATGGTATTTCAAGCGCGAAATCGTTCGGCGAAGACAATTTGTCGACGAACCCCGCCTCTCTCTCCAAAAAAAGAGAAGGAAGAAAAAAGGGAAAAGAACGGAAAGAAAAGAAACGGAAAGAAAAAGGAGGGAGGGGGCACGAGTTCGTCCATACAACTTCCTTCTTGAACCGAGAGCCCATCACAGCGATTCAATTCCAGACGATGAGCGACGTCGAGAAGAGGAGCGAACAAAACTAGACTAGCTCGTCCGCCGATCTCTTCCATTTCGTCGACAGAGGATCAGCGCAGTATAATAGGATTTTTTGACGTATGAGAGAGCCACCTCTCGTTTCTAACGGGTGGGCCTACGGTATCCGGAAAACAAAAATGAAAGAAGAAAAAGGAATAGAATAAAATGGGAAAATAAAAAAAGATCATGCTTATTGCTGACTACGGGGAATCCACTTGCGCATCGCTGCCTACGAAAATAATGCGACATGGTCTCTGGTAACGTCAGCTGCTCCGCTGCGCTTCATATTTCAGAGAATAACTCTGTCTATTTCCCTGTTCCACTTCTCTCTTTTTTCTCACTCTTCTTCCCTCTTCTTCTTTCTTTCTCTCCGTTTCGATTCCATTCCCGTTTCGTACGGTGAAATTTGAATTGCGTTACGTGCACGTTACATTATCATTCGTAACGTTCGACCATTTGCAAGGTTGGGCTGAGTCATGCGACTCGCGTAGTTCTCTCCTCGTACGAGAACCGGTGGAGATTGTAAAAACGGAGTGATTAATGGCTTAATAAAGTCTGACGTTGTGGATTATTTCTTTCCTGCGAGGGGGGTGAAGCGCGCGTGGAAAAAGCGTGAATGAAATTTTACAAAGAAACGCAAATTCGTTGAAAATACGCTTAGATAATTGATCCGTACAATGCTCTTTCAATAATTCGCTCGTTAAATGATGATTGCTGATTTGAATTCGCTGAATATGAAAATGAGGATCATGCGAAAGTTTGAAATTATATAAGTTGTATAAGTCTAAGTCGATCGGGAGTTGCTTGATCGGAGTTCGAACCCGGATCATCCTCTTGCTGATCAGGTGCTTTCCCGATATTCTTTTCTTTTCGTAATAATTATCTTATTGTGTGAAAATAGAAATAATCCAATAATAACAGAAAAGTACAACAAATAAAACGGATAAAAGTCAACGAAACTAACGAATACTTTCGCCTAAACTCTTAAATCTCAAATGGCTGCCGTCTATACTTCTTAGTAAGGTATTGACTAAAATATGACATAATTGAATTCAACAAAATGTTAAATATGTTAAATGACAAGATTAGGATCGGTACAGTAAGATTAGGACCAATACACTAAGACTTTGAAGGCATTCATAGCTCTTCATAGGAACAGAATCGAATAAAATTGGAAAATTGATTGCATAAAAGGATATAAATCAAATTAAAGTTAACTTTTAAGTGTATTAAATAACTGAGATTGACATCAATGAAAATCCAATAAATCGGATGGAAAATATCTTGCACTATAATTTGGAGATTAATTAGTAAGGTAAATTACGCAAAGTTAGGACAATATTTCCAAGGCAATCAGCTGGTTAGAAAACGGCATTGTTAGTTTCCCTAGCAAACCGCATCTTGATCCAATTACTAAGTTACTTGTTAATAATTGGAAATCACAATCTCTCAAATAGAATCTAATAGCTTGTTTCGAACTATACAATTAGTCCGAATTAATCGGCCTCGTTTAAGTCAAATCGTTTGCAAGTACATCTTAAATAAAAATCCACATGTTATGTCTTGCAATCAATGAGATATAATGTCTATCGAATTATTTTATTTAAGTTCTTCTAAATATATTAAATATACAAAATAACGACTCCTAAATACATTATATATTATGCACAGTACCACCTTCCAGATATTTCTTAATAAAATATAGAGAAAAATATTAAGATATAGATTACATGATTTTGTCTATATTATAATGTATATTTTAGTATCTGAATATTATATGAATAATTATATACAGAATATTTTATATTAGAATAGAAGTTATTAATAAACATCCAGTAATTAAATTTAAATATTCTCTCCGTTGAATTGAAATAATTCTATGTAGTAAATTGAAGTCTAGAAATTATACTAGTCAACAGGGTTATGAATTTTCTTTATATACATTCAGTTCAGTATCTTTTTGCATTAAAATCTATAGTATACGATTGAAAAAATTATTTTATTAAAAAGAAATAATAGGTTGAGCTATAATATTTATTTTAAATATACGAGTACGCATGTTCTAGTATTTCTACTAGTATTTCTATATTATAGATTCTATATCTAATCTACATTATATTTCCATATTACTTTCTCAAAAGTTTGTAAATTTCAAGTTTATAAAGGTTTACAAATGTAATTATTTAAAAATGATAATTCCCGACATGTTGTGTAAGATTATGATATGTGACACTGTTGCATACCCATATATTGTCCATTCACGTAATGTATACTAGCTAAATATTTTTTATTCGTGTATACGCTAATGAATGTCGCATTAAATTAATATGATCACTGTGGCTGTGTAACAAGTAGCATCCCAGTTGCATGTGTACCTTGTACAACAATTATCCGCTTGTTATTTAAGCAGCGTGCTCAGGATTATTATTCTGGTGAGAATAATGTACACGTGCTGCTAATGCGAAATTTTAATACGAATTTTCGTTAATTATTATGCAACCCATTGATACGTACACATGTTTAAATGCCATTAGACAATATCCTATAGTCTTGAAATTACCAACTATCTAATCATGTACTCTACTTGCATTTAACAACATATGTTGTATTCTTTAATTGTATTTTATAGTTGATTAGCTAATGCATGTTATTTAGTATTACATTATCGTTGCAGGTACTATGCTAATATTAGCAAACTTGATACCTATTATAAACTCATTTGTATTTGTATTCTCTTGATATTACAGTTACTAATGAATTAGGCGTAAAACCTGGATCGAAGTAATCAAAACGAAACACGTGTAAAAAGATACATGGGAAGTGGCAATGCAAAGAGAATGTAAGAGGAAAGACATGTATTAGGAAAAATAATTTAAACTCCAAGAAATAAAGCGTTCTAATTAATTTTGAAGAAGGATTTACGAATTAATTTTATTACTTTGGTAGTCTTCGTATTAAAATGCGGATGAAATTAGGTTCTTTCATTAGTAGTTTAAAATAAGGAAACATTTATATTTCCTTATTTTCATATATTATATCATTAGTTGAAAGCTACGCATCATACTTCTGAGAATTCGCGGCCAGTTAGCAAAACAAGGCTTAGTGGCCAACTAACTAAGAGGGGGGAAGGGATAATAATGTTCGTCAGTTAACGAAACAGCTCGAGAATATTTATACAGATTCATTAAAGGTGTTATATTAAAGTAGACATGTAAATGTATTTTAATGAGCATTAAAATTTTGTTATATCATAGTAACAATACAAATTAAAATAATTGAACAATATTAAAAGAAGTTCTATTAACACATATAGCAAAGTAAAGAATATTTTTCTGTAATAATAACGTTGTACTCTTTTTTAATATTACAGGCATCGTCATAACAGCAAGGTTATAAAGGAAAAAATGAGGACAAGGTAGACAATATAACTTAATAAGAATATATAACTTGAGAGAATATAACTTGAAATATAAATTTGTACTATAGTTGGTCTACTTGAAACGTTAACAAGCTTCCTTCCTTGAAAATTATCAGAAATAATGACAAAGTAAGTACGTTTCACAGTCCTTCATGGCAGATTCAGAAGCCAGGTAGACTGGAAACCAACAATTTCGTAATACTGCAAGTATAAATCTCGGTGTAATCGTTCTCCGAATCCACAAATTCATCCCCACTACGAAACTCCATTACAAGACAGTATCAACGAGCACGGTGATCGAGCGGCCATTCGTTTAAAGAAGCGTCGCCTTCAAAGACAATATTTATAATGGTTGTAATGAAAAGGGAAAGGGAAGGCGGTAGAGAAGAATGGAAGGTCGGGAGCGGAAGAGAAAAAAGAGTGGCGAGCATGGCGAAGAAGGATCGGAGGAAGGGAAGGGGCAAGGTGGAGGGTCGAGGCTAGCGAGAGATTTATTTGAAGCAACCGGGTCTTTGCCACCAGAGTCCGTGTGTACTTTCCACCCTAAGATATTGCGGTCGTTTCCCTTTGGTCAGAGAAGCCGAAGAAAAGTCGGCCGCCAGTTTTTTCGTTCCCTCAAACGGCCATTCGACTACTCTCACTCCCCTGTTCGACCAGGTTCTCTCCTATCAATTCATTGGATTTTTAGCGAGAGACCGGTTATAACCGGCAGTTTCGCGTGAAATGTGCCCCCACCGAGTTAAAAATTGGCTTCTAATATGATATACGCAGGTCGCCATATGGCTGGGAAAGCGCCGCAAACGTGAACGATATTTTCAGTTTCTTCGCTTATTTCCCCTCTTCTCACGCCTTGCGTTCGCCCCGGTTGATCGTTCTCTCCGTTCGGTGTCGCGAAGAGAACAGCCTCGCATATTCCTGCTCCATTCGGTCTTGCCTAACGTACTATTGGAAAGCGATAGTGTTTTCGCGCTGGCGGTTCTCTTATGGCACGGCCATATTTCATCGCGCTATCCTATCGAATACTAGGCGAACTAGAGCGAGAGAGAGGGAAGACAACGGTGAACGGTGCAGAGAAAATACGGATGCGTTTAATATGCAATTGCCGGGGAGAAACTGTCGAAGAATCGGTGAAAACACGTGCGTCTAGGTTCGCGACATCTGGCTCCATGGACCCACACCTCTTTGGTGATAAACTTTCAAAGATCGTTTTTACGTTTTCGATCGCGAACGTGCCGAAGCTCAGGAACAGTCGAGCTACACGTGCGCACTAGAAAACGTGCTGAAGATCCTTCCACAAGAAGTAGAAAATATCTGCATGAAATTTTGATTTACGCCTCCTTCGTGGATGGCCTAGCCGAGTCGCGGATTCGCCTGGAAACCGGATTAAATCTCTTCCCACCGAAGGAAGGAAGAGCCGTAGCTGGCAATTGGGTCAGTTAGCCGGCTGCCACGATTGGCCGCGATTTATTTTGCACTTGTTGCTGTCGTGACGGGTGTGCAAGGTAATTTTCTCTAGTTCCTGGTGTTGAGCGGTGTGCAGCGGCTTGTAACGTTCGCAAGCCGCTCAGGAACGTGTGAAGGATCACTTTCCGCCCGGATTTTTAGATTATTAAACGGTGCTTTAGATTGTTTAACTGGTGTACTTGGGAAATTTCGATGAATGTTTTGTAATTTACGAAGACTTTTATCGGAAAAAGTTGGTTAACTTTTGTATTTGATGCGAGAAAATTTGATATCACCGAAATTTGAAGCATTTGCAGTCATTTTCAAATAATGAATTGTGTTGAATAAAGAAAAATGGATCTCATTTATAAATCGTACACATTTATCATTCTCTTTGAATAGTAAAATGTTTCAATTATAAAATAATTTAGATTACAAATGTTGTTCGAATTTAAAAATGTAATTTCATATTTTAGAGAATTGTTCTTTTTGAGTACGTTATTTTACATTACAACACAATGATTATAAAGAACATTAGAGTATTACCAAGAACATAAAGAGTATTACCAAGTCGTAAGAGAAATTTTTATGATTAAACTTTTGAATTAATAATAATTTTCCAGTTGAAACTTTTTTGTGCCAAAGCGATTCCCCGAGAAACCTATTCTCCCAGTGCCGATCACTCTTCATTTTTTGTATTTCACGAAGGATATTACACTATTTAATGTTTAAATTCTTCTCCAATTTATCGTATTTCACGTAGCATGTCAGATTACTTCAAAATAACGCTTCTTAAATTGATCTGGCTATCTATCGAACGCACTCCATATGGAGTCACCGGTAACCTAAAATTACTTTTTCAGCCGAACAACTTTTTCATTTATTCAAAAGGACGAAATCGATCGCGTGCCAATAATTGTGTAAAAGCTTCGATCGTAACGATCGAGGCTGCGCGTTTATTTCCGAAAGTAACTTTCAATCAGACTGTCGATCAAGGCGTGCACGTTGGTGAAAGGGATAAAGAAATGGTAGCTGAAACTAGAGCTCCAGGAATATTTTGTTATGCGGTGAAATTTTAATGGGGTTCGCGCGTCACTTTGGAAAATCTATTAAAGAGCCGGAACACATTCTATCGGACAATCCGAGACTGAAACTCGGTGAAACTACTCTGGGGTTGTACGGAACGTTCAGAATGCATGCACATAAGCTTGGAACGTGTATAAATGCGTGCAAGAACCGAGCTTCATTCTCTGGCACTTCTTGCGCCGCTATCCGCTTGAAGAAATATAATTATAAATTTTAGCATTACGCTTTGAATTAATATTGTCTAAATTGACAACGTTCTCTTGGCTATTATCATTCGCATCTGCCGTCTCTGTTCGTTAATTGCAGACAGTGGGTTAAGACTTGGAGGCAGACTAAAGTAGACACGGAATATTCGATGAAGGTGATTGAATTCTCTGCGAGGGATATCGATGTTCTCGATAGGTATCCGAGATGCACGAAATGTCGCCGACATACATCATGGATGGATGCGATGGAAACGTATCGAGGCGTAGCTTGTTGCTTATGCGTGTCACAGAGATTAAGATCATGTCGGTGAAGATTATATTTGTAGATTTTCCTAAACTTCATCTTTTGGTAATGCTGATATTTATTTTTTCTGGATGAGGTTCTTTAAACATTTAACAGGGTAGTTTCTTAACTGCGAATTAAAAAATAATGCAGCAAATAAATTTCGGTCAGATTGGATTTTATTTTCGTAAACTCAAATTTTTTGTAATTAATTTTTAGTAGGAATTATTAAATGTATAATTTGTTATATAGTGCCTTTCTTAGTTATCTAACAAGCAGAAGAATAATTTTTATTGGAAATGACGATTTTATAGCAAAAATCTAATTTTATATGGTAAATCAAATATTAGATATTACGTAGATATATTTTATTTTACAAATGTTAATATAAAAATTGCCAGCAGTAGAGATCCTGATACTGCATTCTTTATATTCAAATATAGGAGAGATCTTTTAGTCGCTGTTTTCATCGTCCCAATAATATAATACAAAGAACGTGTTTTCTTTGATGTGTTGAGTGATTTCCATTTTCTTCAATATGGGAGGCAAAGTGTTCAGCTGTCGAAAGTGAAGAGGAGTCGCGTCAAAGGGTTCGATAAATTGTCGAAGATGAAATTGTTCTTTCAATTCCTTTCGCCTTCTCCCAAACTTTTCAATAATTCTATTCCGATATGAAAACATGAAAAACACGAAGTAAAAATTCGAAAGAAACAATGTTCAAAATTTATGAAATGATTACATAAAAAGTTAAGTTCATACATGTAAAATATTGTTTTTTTAAAATAAGACTTTAAATGCACATCTTTCTACTATACTAAAACAATATATCATTTAGTTAAAGTAATTTCCTACATAATTACAAATAATTAAGTTAAAATAAATAGTTAAGTTAAAGTAATTACAAATTTTTTATGTTCTCAACTAATTTCAAACTACTTATGTTTTCTGTAAATGATCCTATTAATCATAAGGTAGAAATATATTATTATCCCTAAATAATACAATATAATTTCAGTATGAAATGTTAAATAGGAATTGACATTTCTGATTGTCAATCTGTTAGTATATCTCTAGCATAATATGGAAGGACATGGATGCTAGACGTCTAGCGATTAGAACGGTACATACTTTTCTCGAAAGATGCCGTCTAATCCAATTTACCAAAGAATTTGTAGGATTCGCAAGGAATACTGGCAATTCAATATAAAAGCCACGTGGGACAAACAAGATCCCGTGCGGGAACACGACTTGATCAGCCAATCCTGCAAACCAATATTGGCGTCGGGTTTGTAACCCTATTCCTCGACAGAGAAATTCATCCAATCATAGGTTTCGACACGAGGCCAAACATATGAACGCAGAGCTTATCCTCATCACTGGACATGTGGTTAATTTTTCAAGACAACTTCACGCGATGGACACAGTGATCCTATGTTGAACGTAAATACGTCAATAAGTCGAGAATTAATGTTTCGACTTTTATCCGACTTTATACTGAATAAATTTTGGTCTATCAAATTATATTAGACAATATGGATTTGGGAAAACATGACAAACGATTGAGAAAAGATTCTATGTTTATTCGTATTATATTATTATTGTATATTATGTTATTGTTATATATAATATTATTATATTATATATATCATATTTTATTTTCAACTTATATAATTATATAGCTATTTCTTTCTATCTTTTCTAGACTTTGCTTAGAGCTTTATATGATAAATATAGCAATCTTTTGTATAGAAGATATGTAGTTATAGAAAAATGGAATAAATTAGTCCTTGGATTGGATAGATTTTATTACATTTATTTAATGAAATATAAACGCAGGTGTGAATATATCTATCGAATATATATTTTTAGATATTATTTGTATTTTTAGAAATGAAAGATGTGGCAATAGATCAATTTCATTTTTTCTTCGTTTAATTGTGAATTATGTAGGAATCGAGATTAGAGATATTACTTATAACTACATTTATTCGGTAATATCATTTTGTCGTAAGATAGAATTCAACAATTTCAATGCTTAATTGACTTGACGAATTTATGGCGTGAAGGAAACGCTGTGAGAATTAAGTTCAGAGATAGCACAGCACTATGAACTGCGCTGAACTGTGAAATTGGGATTTCAGGTACGTGTATTTTTACCGTGTGTTAGTTTTTTTTATATTCTATTACGAAATGAGAATGAGCAAAAAAAAAAAGAAATAAGGAGAAATACATTTCATACATTCTTTACAACTATAATGTACCATTTTTGAGTACCTAAAATATTTTCATTCCATTTAACAATGTAAAAAAAAAAACGAGAGAGAGAAACTCTTCATTTCAGGAGAACAGAAATTATGAAAATTTTCTTTTTTTTTTTAATGAAATCTCACTGTACATTTATTATATTTTAATTAGAAAGTTTTCACTATCATGTAGTTATAAGGTAGGGCTCACGTAAATCTGAGAATACACATTTTGGATGATGGCCAAAAGCACCACTTCTCAATAACCTCAGCAACGTGTATTGAAAAATTAAAAACACGATTTAGTATTCTCGATAACCACACGCAGCAGATTATTCTTTTAAAAAAAAGTAATATCTAAAATTTTGCTGCTAAGTGATCATCGAAGACAGGTTTTGATCGTTGAAATTATTAATTCACAAAAGAGGTACTTGCAAGTATTCCTAAATGAAAAGTTAGTTTCTGCCTTAATTAGACTTCTAATTTCTAAATTCGAAAATTACCAAATTTTTAATGAAATTATTAAGACCTTTTATAGGAATTATGAGACTTTAGAATTATATACCATAAGATATTACTGAAATCTTTGGTATAGTAGTGCGCTTAATGTTCGGAGACGTTCAAATTTTCCTGTTAAAGTTTCTCTCTATCCACAATTTCTTTCAAATTAAAAGTTTTCATCACCTGTGCCACTTTTCCACTAAGTTTCTCGCATAGTACCATTCTAGGATATTTCTCCGATTCGAAATACATGTCCTGCGTGAAGCAGCGAATCGCACCGCGTCACACTATGGTCATGTTATTTCACAGTCTGGAACTCCAGTTACCTACTTACCTAGAGGCGCGCAAAGGGCAACGGAATGACGATGGATCGATAACTCGACAACCGGTAACCACTACCTTTCTTCGTCGGCTTTACGTAATTCTCGAGGCATTGTTCGCGAGACTCGGCTACATAAGAAGTTAATAACACTTCATTTGCTTATGAAGGCTATCGCGCGAGAAAAATTGTTCGCGTCACGGGATACACGCTCGTAAATCAACCGCGTCATCACGCGTTCGTTCTGCGCTTTCCATGAAAAATTCGGTGACGATAGTTACGAAATTCTCTTACTCCCGACGCTACCCATCGTTATGAATAGACTATCGCATGATGCGCGACATTTTTTACATGCTACGCTATCTACATACGCTATCTTACGTTTCATCGTACACCATCTAGTTTGTTAAGGTTCGATTTAAAGAAAGTTCGTTAAAATTGGAGCAATTTCGATCGAGTTTTAAAACGGTTGATTGTTCGTAATTCATGTTAAATGATATATTATTTGATCTTCTATTATTTATTCTTCTATTATCTTTTAATCTGCTATTTAAGCAAACAGGTAAATGAGTATTTAATAATTCTTCATGTCATTTGCACTTTTAAATGAAAGCTAGAATACTCGAATATTTTATGGAATTCGATTTAGCAGAGCTATTGATGTCAATCGAAATATGCAAAATTATCTCTGTTTTATTTTGGGTTGCAACAAAGTGGGCTACGTTCTATTTGTTTTCTTTGTCAATATTTTCCTATAATTAGCAAAATGCGTAAAGAGTGTACATAATTATGTGATCGTCAGTGTATCACGTTGAAATGAGAAATACATAGCTACGGCACTTCCTGTAAACGTGTTAATTAAAAATCTAAAAAAGGACGCAATCTTCCATTAGTCTCATATTGTACTGTTCGTAAAATAAGTACATTGATTTATTCTATTTATAAAAATGGTAAATATCTTTTAAATAGGTATTTTAATAGCCTTTTCATATCTCATTTTGCAACAATTAGTAAAAACCATATCATCTCTTAATATCTCTTACTATAATTAAAGAATTAAAACAACAGTTACAAATTGATGTGTTTTCACATTTCCACAAAATTATAAAAATTGTAATATATTGTGAAATATGCACTGTACTCTTGTATTTATTCTTAGAAACACTGTGTACAATAAATATTACATGATTAATATCTTTTCAGGGGAAAACAAATTTTTATATACGTTACATTCTATTGTAAATGTTAAATAAATTTAAATTGTAATTAGTGAGCTAGGCATATTACTTTATTTTTTCTTGTGTGCATTACAGAAGAGAGCAATATAAATTTTCTATTCGTGGTCCATGAAAATTGCTAAAGGAAAAATAAATATAAATATATATTATTCGTTGTAACGTCGTACGTTGCGACGCTCGTTAATCTTCACTAGATGCGTCCCTCTAATGATGAGAATCCCTCTGTTATCTCGTTGGACGCCTCCCCCCATGAGCGCACTCAGTCTCAAATTAACCATAATGAAATAACGATCTCACGTTCCCGACATCGTCGAGAGGATGCTGACAAAACGATCTCGGTGCTCTGTTATCTTAGACAAAAGGGTTACTGAGGTTGCGGCAATATCACAAGGAAATAACAGGCTGTGTTTCGAAAAATTCTTTGCAGAATCCTGTAACCTAAGCTCTTCTTACCAAATGAACTGTTACAATGTTTCCTTAAACGATTTTTTATTAGTGCTCGAAACATTTCAGCATTCAAAATCTTGAGAGAAAAGTGGTTTAAGTAACTGTAATTAGGGAATACTTTAGATACAGTTAAACTTTAGTTAGTTAAAGCACTTAAAGTAAAACAATTTTGTTATTTGCATGTATCAAAACTGTTAAAAACATGTGACAAAATATTTTAGATAAATAGGAGTAACGTTTAAAAATGTTCAAATACTTCTTTCCTCTTGATAAGAAATAGAAAAATGATAGGTAAAGAGATGCATAATAATTTTAATTCATATTTAATTAATTCGTAATCAATACAATTGTGTGTATAGTAGCATATAATTATAAGATGAAGTACACTTTCTAATAGCTAATTCAAAATAGCAAAATTGATGAACCCAATTGTCAAATCTTGTGTATCTATTTTATCATTTGAAAAATTTCAAAAATCTCTGCCCTATTCCTCTTCAAGTATGTGTAATTTAGATATTCTTTTAAACGTATATAAATGGTATAAATATTATATATCATAATATGATATTCTATAATAACATTCTTATTTGCTAATAATAATTTGATTAAATGGTCTAGGTAATAAATAATAAATAATAAAATAGTAATTTCCATGAAATTCGCGGAGCGCGCGGTATAACTGCTAAGTGGTTGTTACAATTCGATCGGATTCAAAGATCGTAATTGATGGCGCGCAGAATGCGCGTAACATCGAAACAGGCAAACAAGTGGTTCTTTGGAAAAAGTATCCTGAAAGCAGCCGTCTATCGATTACTATGCATTACAAAGACCAATGCACGCGCTGCTCTACCGAAGAAAAGCTTAACAATGGCAGCATCTAGCTGCATAACCGCGCGAATGAAAGGACTGTGCATAAATTCCGTGAGAACCCATGGGCCTCCCGGATTCTTCGTAAATTCGGATTTACCGCTAAAATCTCGCCAAGCCGAAAGCACGTATCTACTTGTAGTGAATCGTACGCTCGATAAGCTTATAAGAGTCGAATAAATCGATATCAGATTAATAATCAACTTGTCAATCTTGATAAAAAGACAGAAAGATAATGTTTGACGCAATGACGAATTATATTTACGAGAACCTCGTTTTGGTTTATCGTGGTACTTGTAAAGATCGATATTTTCTTATTTTTAATTTGTGAAGTGATATTGGGTCGTTCATCATTGATGGTGAGAAATCTTTTCAATTTTGGTATTATAAATTAATAACATCAATTTCATTTTGATAAAATAGGTTTTAAGAATAGGTATGATTGACACATTGGAGATAGAGTGTTTTCGAATGAATAAGTTATCACATCGAGAGTTGACAATTCGTTTCAGATGCTAATGAAGAATAATTTAAGGTTACATTGACCCTCGAACTTTTATATTTTAGACGCTTTCATTTTAGCAGGCAAAAAGAATCGATAATATCTTAAGAAGGTGTCTAACATAGAATTAAAACAAAAAATCATGCATACTGATAAGTTTTTATATTTTGTGCAAACTAAAGATATATTTTGATGTTAGAAAAATAAAATTACGTCGAAGATAACAGGGAAAACGTGACTGGAAAACGGGCCAAAGAGAGTTATAGAAAATTATATTCGATCCAAAGATATGTAATTGGATATAAAATTATATGTACAAGACAGGTTCAGAAGGTATTCATTACGTCTACGAATACAATTTCTCAATATCATAATATTCTAATAATAAAATAGGTAGTTACATTAAACAAGTTACATTAATGTTGAAGTATCTCCAGCTTGCTATCAAATTTTAATAATTTAAATAATTTAAATTACTACATTTAGAATTGCTATACCACATATTTCTATCACCACATAACATGTATGTAAATATTTTGGTACAAAATATTCTATTCCCCTATACTATATTGAAACCAACGTCGAAAATCACTCGGTGAAAATAACGTTTTCAAACAACACTGATTTTTTGTTCTTTTTGGTCTACTTCACATAGAACAAAGCTCGCAATACGCTCGGAATTAGAATTACGAGGTTCATTTTTACGCGGTAGTTCAGGCTTTTTTCTGCTTTGCGGAACACAAATCAGCGGGTCACGGTATCTTGATTCCTTGCACTCGCATTCATTAAAACACGCCGTCTCGTAGCACGTTCATGTAATTTTAAACGCTTCACTGTGTTGTAAATACCATATTGTTACCTTGTCGCAGGCGAATATTTATCGTTACTGGAGGAAAAACAAGTTGAAACAAACGCAACTGTATCATTTTTACACTTACGCCATTTTTGAAAAATGTTTTTCTGATCTTTGAACTTTTACGTTATTGCGTATTATTCTACTATTTTTACTTTTTGTAGTTTCCGAAAATGAAAAGAAAAAAAAATAAAGATTAAATCTTGGAAACAAATTAAAATTGATGAAATAAATATCAGAGAAATATCTACATATAGGTGATATTCTTTTTCCTCGAAAAATGATAATAAGTCTGTTCTTTTAAAAAGCATTTTTACATTTCCGGATATTTGTATATCCATAATATTCCGGTGTAAAATTATTGTCTTCCAATGTAAAATTATTGTCTTTTTGTTTGTTTTCACTAAAAATATTTATAGTGTGGATTTTTCTGGCAGTATTTGCTTGATAAACTGTTTCTGTTTGTTGAATTTAATTAAACATAATACCTGGTCTATATTTGACCTGAATTGATTTATGTATCACGGTAATATCTGGTTATTAGAATATTTAATATTTTAATGAAAAATTATTATTGTGCTGGAATTTTAGTAATACATAAGTAATATATTAACACTGTTGTAATAATTATTCAATATCATATAAACTTTTAATCATTCTTTCTTACTTCCCATAGTAGCAAGAATAATTTATTTTCTTCAATGTACTTTCTCTTTACATGATTAAACTGCCATTGTAAGGTAAAATAGAATTATAGATTTAAATATTTGTCAAAATAGACCAACCTATTTTCTTCTTTATTAAATAGATATGAATAAGGTTACTAAATGTCTCACTGAAAATCTAAAATTACTAAATAAATCAAATAGACTCTTGTAATCACTGTATATATATAAGTATGAGAAGTGTATGATATATATCACATATTTCTACAACTTCTTTCATCAGATTATTATCAAACTCAATACCGTGCGCTGGATACCACGTAATACTCTCTGAAGTTTCTCTCTTTGCAAACGCCGTTGTAAATCCGTTCCGTATAAGACATGTTCGCTGAAATAAAATATATTGTACTATTAAAGTGCAATCTCTGTGTGTTTCTTATCCAAGGTTTCAACGGTATCACATCACGAAACCAGTATTTCCAATAAACGATTTAGCAATAGAATTCTTTCCAGTGGTTTGTAACAAAAATTCCCTTATGTCCTGTGATCGCGGGTCATTAAAGTCCGGCAACGAACAGCAATTGCAATTCAAAGATAGCTTCGATGGGCTGGTGTATCGTTGAATACGCATCACCGCCACCAATTTATTTTATCTCGCGTTAAACACCCTCAATTTAATTGTTCCATTATAAAATAAACGGCGGTGCGGGCCTTAACTAATTACACGTTTCCGTAAATATATTATAGTAGAAGGAATGTCCTGCTATCGACGCGTAAACAGTCGCCACTGGGATATACAATATGGTGCCGCTAGTTAACAGGATATAAAGTGTTTTGTGGCAGCCCAGTTAAACGGTAAGAAGACAGAAAAGTATGCATGTAAATTAGGGGACAAAGTGGCTGATAAAAGATTAAGATTTTTTTTTAATTAACATATAAAATTAGGATGTTTATGCATTCATGGGAAAGTTGAAGGTATAAAAATGCACGCTTTCCAAAACTTATAATAAGATGAACAAAATTCCATGTAGAGAATGCATATAATTCGAGGTATAATTTTTCAACGAATGGCTCCTTACGAATATAAAATTTTCATTCATTAATCATCTCTTTAATAATCCTGGCCAATTACCATCTCATCTATGATACTATTATATGCGATAGTATGTATGAACAGAGATGTATTTTCATTGACTATTGTCAATTAATTTGCTTCTCATACGTACGCAACCGCGCTGCATAACTTTCCAAATAATTCAAACTATGCGTCATTGTTACAAAATGAAGTCTTCAACCTAAGCGTGTCACTCAGCCCACGAATGAATGCTTATCTATCTAGTTCAGCAAGCATCGTAGATTACTCCTAGCGTTACGCAAGCATAACGTGCTTGATTCATCGAGCGTCGCTTAATACGCGCGAAAAATTATCCTCAAACGTGCACAAAATCGCAAGAAAAGAAATATATAATAATTTGTCGCAGTGATGTAGCAACTGATAACTTTCAACCCCTTAAGGATTAATATTTGTTAACGTAATATTTATTTTCTGATTTCTTTCCAGCCGATTCATATTATTCGATTGCATTGAACTCACATTGTGATTATGAAAAGAATTTTATTCCATGGATTCTTCTTTCATTTGGACTTTAAAACTTTATGAAGTCCGAAGAAATCGAATTTTATAACACTGTGATAAATTTCTTTTTCATATAATAGAACTTCTTATGCATACAATTTATGATATATATATTATACTAATAATTTTTTTGTATCACAATAAAATAGCAAGTTACTATATTTACATTTATCTGATAATGTAACATTTATGCAAATTTTGAATGTTTATTCACTGCTTCGTTCTTAATAAAGCAACAGTGCTTCTAATCTGAGCAACGAACGACCGTGTCGTAAAGTAATACGATTCAACCGCGTGATATATCGCCGTATTTACAACAATTAATCTTCATTTGCCGACGTTCTTTCCGTTCGTGTAGCTTTCCTTCTGTAAATATTTTTTGGTGCAGAGGTTTACGTAATTTTATTGTGCACTAGGTATGTAGAACGAGTGTATCGATCGGATTTGAATTTATAGAAAATAATTATTATTCTAGACGATATTATCACATATTAAATTGTGTTTATGCGTTAGGCTGTCTTTATGCATTTATGGAAAATTTAAAAATAAGGTTTCTAAACATGTACTTTGACCAAAAAACAGGAGAAGTTTATTTGAAGATATTTTTAGAAATGTTTCCATCACACATAAATATTTCTTTTGAAATTTCAACCACTATTAAACAAGTTATATACACGGTGACTTCAAAAATAAAAAATCCAGATAAAGCAAAAGTTTGCCAAGCTGAAATGTAACAAATTCTACAAATTCCCGGGTACGAAGTTTCAAACTACTTTTCTCATATACCATACATACATTCGCGGAATATTTTTCAACAGCAAATAAAGGAGCAAAGTGTTGCGATTTAGGAACAAACAAGTTCGTGATAGCTTCGCGGCATTTCAACTATTGACTAGCCATTTAAACCTTTGTATCTAGCGGTTGTATTCATGATGTGCCACTATTTTTCTAAATTTTACAGGTTTGGACGATGGGAGGAATGACTGCACTGCATTTTCACTTCCCAGCTCTGCGTCCTCTTTCTCTCTCTTTCCCGGTCTCTTTTTCTTTTTTCTTTTATTTTTTGTGCTTTCTCTCCTCGTGAAATTTAATGCTACGCTTGGACGCTCCTGTAGCCGCTATTGCTGAGCGTGCTATTTCAAGTTATGATTACGTACACGCCGCAATTTCCACCTATCCAGCTTTCTTCTGCATGAATTTCGATATACGTGCCGTAGGTTTCCCGTTTAATTCCGTGTACGCGGATTTTCCAGAATTATTCTGAGAAAAAAAGGTGGGAACTAATTGTTACTTCGCGTTCGTTTCGTTTATTTTCAAATGGTACCTTTTCCACGACGCGTGAACGCGGTATTTTGTAATGTAAACTTTCGTTGCGCGTTGTTGTACATTGAATAAAATTGTTACGCGGTATGGAGATAAGTTGCGGAATTTTTCTACCAATATCTATTTATCAAGGTGTAATAATCCAATTGTGCTTTATGTAAAATCTTTCCTTTAAGGATTTGTAAAAATTCAATGCACAGCGAGCATACTGTGCAATAAGCAGTTTCTATTAAAAAACAGAGTCAAGCCGGTTTTACACGTATAAGAGATATATTGATACATGAATATTGATACATGAATTATTATATTGTTTAACATATTTATTAATAACCACGGTATTAGACATTTTTTATTAGCAGTTAACTCCTTATCATATGATATCAATTTCTTATAGTGATACAGTATGCTGGACGCACAACAAACGACAAATATATTCGAATTGAATCTGTGTTTCGATTTAGAGTCCCATTTCGATTCGTAAGATTGAACATCGTTAGACATAAATTGTAGTGTCTTAATTTTTATATTAGTCATTATTTTAAGAACAAATAATTACGTTTAATAAATGTAGCCATAAGAAACTTCTATTTCGAAGAACTAACCAATCATTATAGAAGCAATCTCACAAAAAAATGAAGTATAAAAATAAAATTCATATCTACTACGATCAAGCAACAATCATTACACTAAATTAGACCAGAAGCATCGTCACGCAATTACCAATCTCCCAAACACCTCAACCTCAGATAAACCTTACAAGAACCTCAGACCAAACGCGACTTGCCCTCTGTCCTCATAATCCACTATCAGCCCGAGCCAAGTTGCAGACAGTTAGCCCTCCGATCGCGCTATCTACGCTAGTATCATCGTAAGCGATCTCCAGGGATATTATCTGGATCCCCGAAGCCGCCAGTTCGGAAGTGCTCGCGAGAAAAACGAGCCTCGATAAAAGCACGCTGCGCTTCCCACCCCCTGATAACAACCTCATCCTTGTCGTCGAATCGTGTTTACAAGAAAAAACTTCGACTTTGGAAAGAAAGAAAGAAGAAGAAGAGATCACAGCCTAGGTACGCGAGTGTAACGTTCTGGAACTACGTTCTCAAAAGAACGGGACGATCGAAGGATAGAACAGGCCGCGTATACAGCATACCAGAAGGGTGGGAAAAGTATTTGGGATTTAAAGGAACTGTTGGGTAGGAGAGGGTAACTTCTTTTGTCGGATGCAATGTGAAAAGAATGACCGGCTAGCCTGTTCCCACGACGCACCACGAAGATCGAAAGTCGTAGGTGAGAGAGGGCTGTTGAAGCAGTCTGATTCGGAGAACGATTCGAAAGCCACCTGCCCCCAGACTTTTCAACTATCCGTTAAGATCCAGCCTGGTTCGGCCCGGCCGGGGTCAGGAAACCACCAGCCAATTTCTTTGAGTGCCCCAACCCGACTAGTCATCGTCCCCTGTGTCCATTGTGCTCCTATTGTGATCGGATATCAGCGTTATTTTTGTCTGAATTGCAGAATGGCCGCCGATGGACTTCGTCGCGAGCCCACCGTGTCCTTCGACGTAGAAGATAGTCGCGCAGAGCTAGTAACGAGAAAGGAATTTATCTGTCCCGGACTGATACTGTTAATATTGAAACATACTAAAATGTGAATGTCCTCATAGGTCTTATTTGGGAGAGTGTAGGTGGTGAGTGAGCTAGAAGAGGGTTTGATATGGAAGTAAGTGAAAGATGGGATTTAATACTATACTGATGTGGTGGAGTGTTATTGTTAAACTGCGGATGTTTATGCAATTTTCAATTTTCGTGAATGTAACTAAGTAAATGGAAACTAAATAAAGATTTATGTACTAAATATTATGTACTAAATATTATGTACTAAATAAAGATATTTATTATAAATCTTTCGATCATGAAAAATGAAAATTGTCTTGGGAATAACTTCGTTCATTCAACAATTGATTTTTCATCAAGAAAACTTAATTGCCCGTCAAATTTCAAAATGCAGCTTTACTTTCTCTGCATCAAGATAAGCGACTTACCACGAATCGACAGTTACGATTCGTATTTCTGACGTTTCAGGTTTCGCAAGAGAAACACGAAAATCGTGATAGACGGAGTTGTTTAAAAGGGTCGCGCGAATGAAACGCTCGCGGATTCCGCGAAGAGAAACAGCGTGCAACTTTTACTGGCGCACAAAGCAAGTAAAGCGGGCCAAATTGGCTCTGGCGGAAAGTTTAAGAAGCACAAGAAAATTTTCTAAAGCGTCAAGATGCTCGAGCAACGGGATAAGGAATGAGGAGTAGAAGGTTTTAAGAGACGACCAAGAGAAAACCAAGAAACGAAAGAGAAGAGCCGTGTTCGGTACGGAAACGTAAGAATGTCTCGAGAAACGAGGGAAATATTACTCATGAAAGTTTGGTAACGTAAAAATTAAGATGACGTGGATAGGTCGAGGTGGAATCAAGACACTAATGGTAATTTGAAAATGAAGGAGAAAAAGAAATAACTTATCGTGCAGGTAGTGGTGGATATTTAAATCTGAATTTCGAAATTTTTCAATGTGATTTGGCGAGATAATTAAAATACAGTAAATAGATTGGAATTTCTAAATTGAATTATATATAAAATATAATACCACATATTTTGAAATAATCTCTCCCACAATTCTAATTTCTTCTAGCAGAAGTAAATAAAATTTTAGTTAGAAAATACATAATTGCAAACATATTTCTTTACCATTATGTAACTTTACATAAAATATATTGAACGCTAAACATAAACGAAGTATCTCTGTAGCCACCTATACGTATTAGAACGTTCCAAAAATATTGTACTCAATGTATTATACATTTCAAAGCCACGTATCAATCAAACTCTCGATTCCAAACGATATAGTATCTCGATGAATTTAAACCAAAGTATAAAGGCGATTCTTCTAGCCAGTATCTTCCATCTTGCCACGGGGATTGATCCCAGGGAATCGAAACTTGCCATGGGAGGAAAAAAGTCCGAAAATGTCCAGCGTGGAGTAGTTCGCCAAGAATTACCAATCGATCTAGCAACTCCCACAGGTACAGGTACTTCCGAAGCAGCACCAGCACCAGTAGTACCCTTCTTCGTTTTTCTTCGGGTAGTCGGGTGGTGGGTAGCATTAGCGTTAAGAG
Organism: Bombus terrestris; assembly: GCF_910591885.1. Lineage (NCBI taxonomy): Eukaryota > Metazoa > Arthropoda > Insecta > Hymenoptera > Apidae > Bombus > Bombus terrestris. Next base: position 10,344,100 of record NC_063277.1, read on the forward strand.
CAATAGAACAACGTGGCTACAGAGCGTGGCTTAAACCAGCCACTCCCTTCGGGCCGTGCTACGCCACTGGCAACGGTAAGAGCGACAAAAGCGGGGAGAGTTGATTAATGGAAGAAGTAAAGTCGTCACCGAACAACTCCGCCAACGTAGCCAGCCGATCCTTCTCTTGCTACCCTATCCTGTCACCTTCTCCAACCCTTCCGTCTTTGTTTCTCTTCGTTTCAGTCGTACTTATTGCTACTCTTCACCAATCCTCTCCCATTTCAACCTATCTTTACATCCTTTTCTCTTCAACCATACATCTCTTTCTCCTCCATACGCTATTTCTTTGCGACTCCCTATCCACCCCCTGCCCTAAGTACGGAGCAGGATCGACGAGAGAATCACGGCGGACTGACTTTTATTGTCTGCGATAATCTTCGAACCCGGAGAGGACAAGAGCGGACACCCTTCGAGAAATACCTCTGCTTCTCTAGTCTCTCTCTAGTTACAAACCTACTCTTTGGACGATCGTGTGGCGGAACGATCTAACGGGATCGCCACCCTCGAACGCTAAAAGCACCCCCGACGTTGCCAACTCGACTAGAGGGGGTAAGTTGAGGGGAGGGTAGGAGACAATGCGAGAAGTCGACGCGAATCAACGACATCGCGCGCGGAAGTTTGTTCTTTATCGCGTGGAGAATATCGGCCGTGAGAAAGAAAGAAAAAAGAACGAGGGGCAGAGGCGTGTTGGGAGATTTCTCCGGAGCGTCAGCCGTTGCCGAAGAACGTGCACCGAACTCCAGGTACAGATCGAACACGTGAGGTCGTCGTTGTTCTCCCTCTCTTTCACCCCGGATATATTATACGCCGGATTTCGGGAAAAGTTTCACGGATACGATTTTCGGCGCTACTTCGTTTCACTTTCCGTTCCTAAAGGAAGAGAGCAAGAGGGTTGAGTGGTTGGGGAGGTTAGGGAAGGCTGGTCGCGTGACCATGGCGCCCGATGTACTATCAGCACCGTCACTGTTAACACCGTCTGTAACCGTCGACCCTGCTCGCTCTGAAACAGACACGCTCGGCCCAATCAATTCAACGTCAAAGTTACCCCTTTAGGAAACTGCACGCTCCACGTCCTACCTTCGCGTTAGCCAGTCACGCCATGACGAGCCGATTTCCCTCGAAATTTATTTTCAACCTGTAAATGCCATGAGACTATGCGCGTACGTGGATCGTGGAATAAAAAGCTCGGTGGTAACGTCGTTTCCGATTTCGCGTTAGTGAATGTTCTACGGAGAGTTCGTGACCGGAGGACGAATTGTTATTGGGCTTGTAAGCTGCTGGTATCGAATGTTGCTCATGATCGATAGTGTATTTGCAGCTTTGAAAAGGATAAAATTGGTCAAGTTTATAGTTCGGTTGACACTATCAATGTTAATGTTACTCCTATGTGTTTGTTGATAAATTAGGCAACTAAGAGGGATATAATTTCGAAACAAATGCTTCAAATGCAAAACTTGAAACGTTAATCAATAGTCCATAGCGTGTACATGAAGTGAAATTTTTCATTCGTTGGATTGTTATATTTATTCTTACAGCTAATTTCCATCAGATACATAATTCAAAGTGCTAAACAATGCCCCCATAATTTTCTCACATAACGAATAACAATCATTCGTTCTTCTTTTCTGCAAATGATAGTTTCTCGATAGTACATTATTTCGTTGAAACGTATATAATGAATTTATACACAAAAAAGAATTCTTGTAAAATAATAAGAAAGTCCCTAAGAAAGTTTGTTTATTCACTAATAAAAAAAAAACTATTGTAAATACATATTTATAGAAAAAAAGAAATGCATTTTATTGTAATTACATAAATTCCTTTTTATAATGTTGCAGAGAAAGCTAAGAAAATCTCCATGACCATTGAAGCACATTTTTATGCAGATTTCACATGGATAAGACGCGCTTTACGCGAATAAATACGTGGTTTCTTTCGTAACACGAGATTCTGCGCTTAAGCTTCGGATGTAGCTCTTATATATGTTGGAAGTCCGGAAAAAGGATGACGTTCCGTCTAAAAATAAATCGTACAACGCGATATTCAAATCTGAGTTTTTTTTAAACTTAAAGTTACGTTTTAAAGAATAGAAAGTGTTTCTTTGAAATTAATATCGTCTACGATGTGATACATTTTATACTAGCCAGTAACCAAGACAAGGTAAATCATACGACATATCTGATCTAAGCTAACTTAAACCTTCTTGATCCAAGACTTACGTATCTAGTTTACACCTAGCACAAGCGAATTAAGCTCAGACGCAACGTGCCTAATCTACTGCATTCAAACCTAGTCAACTAAATGTAGATTTAACGTATCTAATCTACATCTAGCTTTGATTCAAATTATCTCGTTCGAGACTTCGAATGTTATTAATATCGAGACTGGTAATTTATTAGTTTAGGTTTTCACTCTTGAATTTCTTCGAGAAAAATTTTGACTCTTATCAATGAATTAAATATTTGACTTAACGAACGATTATACAATCCGGTAGGAAGGTTGTCTTTACAGAATTTTTGAAACTTTTTATAATAATGAAATTGATCTTCGCTTTATTATCTATGTAAATTTAGTTTGTCTATAGAGTGTGAAATGATATTTTTGACAACGGAGGATTAATCGTGTAACAACATACTAGAGGATGTAATTACTCTTTGAATCTTTTTCCGTCGTTTCTTTTAATTGCTTTTGCATGCTACTATTTAACAAATTCTCATGAATATATCCTTTACCTTTACATATACATCACGTCCTAGGTACGATCTACTGGTCATTCAAAAAGCACGTAAAAATTTATCATAACGGAAAATGGAAGTTTGATCTTCTGTTTCAGTCACCAATGAAAATTTCGGTACCTTGGACTGATTCGTGTAATACTTAAATTCGACGGAGCCACGGACCGGATAGATCAATAAAGCAGAGTATTTATTGTATCCCCGTTATTTCGTGTCTCGTTTATTGGGAGCGGGTCAAGAACGATAAATATTGATGGGTAACGCGTCGCGCGGTCTCTAAATATTCACAAAGGCTGGTCTCGTATGATGGGTAGCCGCGAGCACCGCTGATTATTATCGTCTGGTCCATCACCTTGTTTCCAAAAGAAGAGGCAGAGAGAAAGAGACTCGCCAACCGATGGAAAGGATTCTTTTTTTTTTAGGATGCTTGATCGACGAGAGGTTGCTCGAAAGAGTCGTCTCATTAATTCGGTACGTACTTGTACGAACGGCCAGAAAGATGGGTGGAGGCAGAATACAGTGTTGGAAAACGTTGGAGAACGAGAAGAGATGGAGTACGAAAGGAGGATAAGTAATCGAGTGACTCGCTATAATTTTAATGAGTTCCTCGATGGTACGAAGACAACTGCGATAGAGAGACTGACATCTCGAACGACTACGACGACAACGAGCAAAAGAAGAGAGGAAAGGTGAACGACGACGAAGCTGCTGCTTTCGTCGAGAACAGCCCCGCTTTGACTTGAAAGTGCGACCGGGCATCGAATGGAAAAACCCCGGGGATAATACTTCCACAGAAGTACCTTCCCTTTCTCCCCTCCGCCAACCGAAAGCTGTCTGCCGGGCTCGTTGCTCGACAGCTCGCCGACGCTCTGCGATTTTTCCGTCCAGTCATGAATAGCAACGAGTGGAAAAACAGGAAAGTTCCGGCCGCGCGGCCAACTTTCTCCCCAGTCACTGAGTTTCTTCTTAGCTGTTGAAACTGCTTTCCGACCAATGGTTCCTGTTCTAACCCCCTCCGTGTGAAACGAGATACTGACTTCGATTCCGGCAACCGGCTGTTTACAATTAGTCGATAAACCCGAATCGCTGATAGAGCCGTGCTACCACTGAACTGAAAACCACTGGTACACTTGGTGAAACTAGGTGATGTAAACGGCTAAAAGGGAAATTGGAATTACAGGTGGAAGGTCCAGAGGTTGACCTTTCGGTCGGTTTGGTACATTAATAGTGTTTTTGGAAGGACTTTTTTCTGGAGGAGTGACATATTGATTAGTGGATATATGTAAATGGAAATTGTTGGGTCTAATGAAAAGTGGCGTGTGCTTCTTGAAGCTTGGAATTTTCAAATACAAAGTTTTTCATTTCTTGTCGTATAATTAGACGGGGGTTGTTTAAGTGTTTCTGAGAAATTGATATTTGTAAGTATGTATAGGCTGTGTATGATGTGCATAAAATACCGAAAGTAGAGTACTTGTTATTATAATTAACGAGTGAAACGAACTTTTAATTAGATTTCAATTCTTCAGTTACGTTCATAGAAATATTAATTGTTTTAAATGAAATATAATCAATGAATTATAAGAATACCAAGATCATAATATTCAGCTCGTTTCAATTCAACGACATGTCTACATATCTACTAACAACAAATCTAATTGTAAAGATTCTGACAAAGGTCTCGTATCTACACCACATATTATAATAATTTTCCATCCTCTACTGTCACGTAGGTTTATAAATTATGAAAGCTCGTCTATGCAGAGGATCCGAACACAACGGACAATGATGAACGTGATATAGTGAACAATCAACTATAATTGAAACAATTTTCAATATCCTCTTTCCACGCTCACGCGCGCATAATAAACAAAACCCTTCTTCCGCACCTCTAGAACTGTAAAGCGCAACAAATCCCATTATACCCTCGTGTAGCAATCAACGCCGCGGGACGTGACAAGAAGCGGATCGTTTTCGGCATATCCGTAGCTCGTCACGCGGAGATTAATCTGTTTCATCGTGCCCGTTAATAATTGATGCGGAACGAAACGTTTTTATTGGATAGGACACGCGAGTGTTACGATCAGTAATCGGCTTGATTGCACCGCCATTTGAAAAGTCGACATATATAACAGATCCCTTGGGTAGGAAGGGTTCCCGATATTATATAGGGTGCTTCAGGAAGTTAAAATCCAACGTTAAAGTCAGGAGCACGTATTACTCATCAAAATGATATGGCTATGATGTGTAAGATATTAATCATATTTATACAGCGATGAAGACCTAGTTTTGGAGAATCGAGATCCTCATTTTTCCTTTGTCACTATCTAACGTTTTGCTTTACAAACTTATTATAGCAGTATGTAATCTTACTTATTAAAAGCTATAGTCTAATAGTAAAAGAAAATAATCTCTATATAGAAATTTTAATGGATTCAATTTAAAAATACAAAGCGAAAGTGTCTTAATAAACATATCCAAATATTTATAGAACTCTATTCATTTCAACATACGCGTTTGCTCGTGTTAATTCAAGGAGATAATACATTTTCCCGTGTCTGTTGTTTGATAACGTCAATGAAATTACTTACTAATGAGCGTACATACTATTTACTTTATGTTTACTATTCCTGATGAAACTATTTAGTCGATGCGTCGCATATGCACAGGCATGCAATAAAGTTTTCATATTTGAAAACGTCCTTTAATCCCGAAACTACATTCAGACTGCTCTTTATTAAAATTTTCTTGCTCGCTAAATGAGCACTATATGAAATTTTACCTCAACTTTTTGAAACACGCTATATAGCGATGGCAGGGGTGGTCTGCACGAGCCATGGATGCCACTAAAGTTGGTCGACGTTTTTGGCGGGTCGTTGGTCGACAAAACTGTCCTGTCGCGATCGAATCCCTCTCTCGTGACACTGCTAGCGCAGACGACAGGCTTGGCTTTTTAAAACGCGACTAGCAGACGAAATTCCCTCGAATTTAAATAGTTCCCTGTTACCAGGCCAGACACTACCACCGACACGGGGACGCGTCTACGCAACACCAGGCCACGTTCGTTCGATTTAGCTTCGCGCGATTTAAATCAAGTTGATTTAAGCCTTCCCTCGACTGCTCTCGTATCCTGGTTCACCATTCTCCCACTTTCGCGAACCCTTTTTGCTATTCCTCTAATTCTACCAGTCACGCCACGAACCATGGTGTCTTTATCCTGCTTGTATTGGTTAGTAGCGGTTCGATTGCCACCATCTTTCTCGCTTTTCACGCGTTCCAGTCCATTTTCGGCTCCTCTTGGCAGGCCACTAGCCTTCCGCCCACGTCACACGCGTTCTTTCGCACCACTCGTTTTTCCAACCCCGGCTCCATTGTTTCCATTCGCTGATGTTTCTCGATTTGGGTCGATCGACGGCAAATGCACGTCGAAATCGATCTAACAAGCGGGCACCGCTATCGGTACTTATTGTGCAGCCGGCGCGGCCCGATTGATTGGGGTTACATGTATTCGTGTAAAGTGCGGCCGGAGAACATTTAGGCTAATCGGTTTATTGGACGATCCAGCCTTTTAGAAGTGTTCAAATTGTGCAAACAAGGTGATTGTGAAAGGGACGGAAAGAGTAAGCCGCTAGCGAACACGCGTGCAGCTTGGATGTATTTGGAGGACAGGTTTTGTTTAGTGAGATTAGAACCTTTTTATTACATGTATAATATAATAACTCATAATTGCGCTGTACCATAAGCTCAAATACGGAGAAAAATGACATTTGCGAGTATTATTTTCTAAAATATATTTTGAAATTTATGATAGTTTATACCATCTCTTTGTGAGAAATAAACTCATGAAACTAGATCTTTTCTTTTTAATGTTAGAAATGAAACCTGGGAAGTTGTTATGTTCTTTTCTAAACTATTAATGAAAAAGAAATAAGATATAAATGTGTACGTTGAACAAGAATTGTAAAGTGAAATACGTCGCATCTGTATCAGTTATTGAGTTTCACAGACAATTGCAAAGCAAAATTAAATTATTTTACTCGCAGGGAAAATATGCGATATAAATCGTTTCATAGGAATTTAATCTCTATTTCTTTCAGTGATTGGTGTAATATAGAAATAGAATAGTATTCTCAAACAATGTAATATCTAATATTAAATATCTTGGTAATTCTAGACAATTTTATTCGAAATGACTAAGTAACACGAAATTGTATATTCTTCTATATTAGTATGTGTAAATTAACGACTTTCAAAGTAATATTAGCATTGAGCAGACATTAATTAAAGGAAAAAAGTAATGAAGATGTGAAAGGGAATTTTAACTAAAGTAGATCGACGGCAGTATCTCCAATCGTTCATTTTATGATAAAATTGTTAATTTCTCAGCTGCATTCAATGCCTTTGTATCGAAGATAATGGATAAAAAGCTTCTACTGAAGATATTAAATTGTTCTCTTCTTTCCTGGTACACCCTGTAATTTATCAAATTCTCATAAATGTACGAAAGGTATAGCATAGAAAAAGTTTTATACGTGGTAGTGAAATTGAATTACGAATCACAGAAGTCGTATAAAATATGCAAATTGAAATATTTATAAGACACGCTTCACATGCTAGTTACATATACTAGTTACAAAAATTATAACACATAATTCAAAGGTATTTACTTAGACATAGAATTTTGTACAATTTACTATTCAGAAATTTCAAAATTTTTGAATCGATCATTTTGCACATTGTCTTTTAAACGCCATCCATAATCAACCACTCAAATTTTACAAAATAAGATTTACGTCCACAGTTGTGCATGTATTACTCGAAAGTTTCCATAGAGCGAATCACAAAGGAAGAAAACAACTAAAGTACATTTAATAAATCATTGCATGTCGAAAATAATTCATTGCATTTTTCATTCTGCCAATGAAATCCCAGACCCCCGGATGCTCTGCTAAAATTTTCATCTAAGGAAGCTAAAGCAACTCAAAAAGAGGCTGGCAGAAAGCGCCATAACGGAGGCACTGAGCTGGTGCAACGATTCAAGACGCCCTTAACCTCCGGCGAACGTGTGTTGGATACAGGAAGCCACGCTCAACCAAGCTGGTCAACGTATCACCTGGTCGGTAGAACGTCTTGAACCACAATGTTGCGGCAATTTAACTTTGTAGTTTACTCACGTGCGTGGTGCATACGAATGGTGCTTCGCGATGACTCGCGTGTAAACGTATTGCTCGAACGCAACTCCAAAACACAACCAGTAGCTACAAACTGGTGGAAGGGAAGAGTTTGGAAAGGGCGTACGACCTTTAAAACCGTACGAGGAACAACGGTAAAGCGTGTCAGTCAGGTCGGGCACGAGCATCACGAGCGTATTACATTCACCGCGTTCCAACCCTTCACCGATATACATCCATGTCTCCGTGAGCCTTCGTCCCTTTCATCTGGCAGCCAGCTCGCTTACTCTCCCTGTTTCTCGTGCAATGCAATTTCAAATTAATTATGCATCGAACTACATCGGCCGTAGGCAGGCGTCGAGTAATATTCCGGCAGTTCACGCCTTCGTGGCCGAAAGAGGCAGCTAATAAACCGGCATCAATTAGTCGACACGCTATACCTTGCCATGTACACGATATCTGTGGTATCCCGAATTAGGCCTGGCCTCGTATACACGTGTACACACGTACACCCCCGTTCGTAAGTATCAAGATACTTTGCAGTCAGTGAGGTTCTTCTCGGAATATTTGGACAACTATGCAAGAATTATGTGGATTGAAACTTTATATAAAGATAGATGAAGATTATGAAATTTTAAGGTAAATTTATATATTAAATATTATCACACTCTCTGCCATTTATAAAAAAGTAATTAAAAAGAAACTCAATATACTGTCACTTAGTTCCATATTATTTAAACTACATTATCATTTAAGTTTCGGGAATAGATAGCTAATCTATCTATCTCTGAATAGTTTTACAATGTTGATTGTCATAACAAGCTGTTAAACATAACAAGTCATATTCCGTTGGTTTTATACAGCACTTCTAAGATACATATCTATGTATTTTTAAAAGGTAATATAATATGTCTTTACACGTAACAGAATGTCTTTCGTTTCAACTAATTGTAAATCAGTTTAAAATATTCTCTGTCGGGTATTAAAGCATATGAAAATCAATACAATTGGTAGCTTTCATAGAATAACATTCAATTTCTTCTCATTTGTATTAAGCGTGTTTTTCGTTGCTTTAACCAGTTCTAACAGTCGTGTTATTCTGTCGTATTTGTTTCTAATTAATTCTACATGTTAAATCAACTTCTCTAAATTTTCCATCTGTTTCGTACAAAATTGTTCCAATAAGACTCTGAAAATTATGGGGATCAACATATATAATTCTTATCTGTCATATAACATGACATGTATAATTCACGTTATATTGTTATAACTCATAAAAATGGATTTTACAAGTTATTATATCGTTATTTTACATGAATGTACAATCATGGTCGATTAATAGTTTTCTTGATAATTTGAACAAATTGTTACATTTTATGCCTTTATATTTTGTATGCTACCAGAAGGTATCCTAATACTTATGAATGAGAGTGTACACATGGCCAGAAACACAAGGATATGCATCCCTTGTGCCTCGACTGTGATAGATCGAATCTCAATTTTGACACGTTTTGCCAAATCAACGTCGATGGAATGATAGGCTGCCATTCATATCGATTGCTAATACGGGATATGAACTATCTCTGTATCAAAGTAGGCCCTCGTGCTTCCGGCCAACGTTGCTCGATCCCACGTTTCCCTTTTGCCGCTTCAGTAATTAATTAATCCAATCCTATCCTTTGTATGAATGCGCCAAAGCTTGGATCTGATCGTGTTGTAATAACTATGAACGAGTTGCTGTCTCGTTTACGAGTATATCTCGATTGAAAAGTAATATAGTGAAAAATAATTGGCTCAATGATCCCCGGCTCGAATGCCAATCATGGTTATTGAAATAACAGACATTTTGGTATTATCTGGAGTTACACCTTCATTTCTGGTATTTTTGATAGATCAGAGGCTTTCTGTAGATTTATAAATTATGTAATCCTATCTTATTTTTACAAACAATAGTTATTAGGATGAATTATACAGTAGATTCTTTTTAACACGTTCTCTTTCAAATTGTTTTAAACGAGTTTTTAGAATAGCACAAAGAGATCTTTTTTTTTATTACAACGTAGTTTTTATATTACACAATTTTGTGTAAGGAACTATTCATAAAGTCTCTCCTTTTGTTAGACGAAATGAATTTTTTATTTTACTGTTATTTCCTGGGTACATGGCTATAATAATTTTACACAGGATACTTGTAATGAGCGTAGTAATCATTAAATGATTGTAGGCTTCAATTGATTAAGCTCAATATATAGTGGGTATTGTATTTATCAAAATAAAAGCTACAAGCTTTTTTAAAAAGTAATTTTATGAATAACAAGCATGCAACAACAAATATAATTTATTATCTAAATATTAATTATCCAAATCAATTACCTACTTGACGTTATCTACCATAATAAGATACTCAAAGATTTTATATTATGGAAATTTAACTTTTTGCAAATCACGTATGCAATGTTTGTACTGAAGAAAAATTCGTTGTCACTCATATATGAGTGACGCGGTTATCATAAAACAAGTCTGTCACTCATATTATCTGAGTGACATACTACAGAACGTGTTAATGTTGGTATAGAATGGAAAATGGCAATCATAATTTATTCTATGGTAAGGATATTGTCTAGTTAAATGTTTTCCTTAAAAAACTTGAAAATTAATCATCTTTGTGAGCAATATACTCGAGTAGATTTAATTATTTTGTAATGTAAAATGTAATTAATAAATAAATCGTTCTGTGTGGGCCATAATATTAAGTTTATCACTTCAAAAAGTAGGATGATAATGTACTTTGTATAAAATATGAGATGCTTGATTTTTCGCTGATTTAGAATTGCTTTTATAAGTTCGCAATCATATCACAATAAAATTAAAAGTTAATTAAGTACGATCTTACGCTGTTTCTAATTATTTTATATTTGTTATAAGGTAGGTATTCAATTACTCCACAAATTTCATGAAGTACATACATTTTCGTGAAAATTGAATCAAATTTTTTAAGTGCGCTCGAAAAATTATATTGTTAAATTGATTTGCTATATATGTTTAATGATCTTACTGGTATTTCATAATAAAAGTTTAAATAGGTTTTTAACAGATGTTAAAGAATTATAAAAAGAGGGAGGGAGAGTTAAGATTTTAATTAACATAATGAAAAATAGATTTTGAAGCGGTTTACCATGATGATGATTCTTTGAAATAAGTTCGCCATCCAATCAAATTTTTAAAACTCCAATATCGGATTTCCGAAGAATTTTGCAGAGATTCGTTAATGCAGGATATTAACGTTGGATAATGAGATCAATAACTACACAGGAGCTATTATCATCGTTAAAAAATATTCATCTATGAAAACCGGACTATTATCCAATTTGTCACGGATATTGGTTCAAAAATTAATATTAAAGTTAGTCAAGTTTTTCATACCAAATTATTATTAAAATAAATAAACAAATTATATTATAAAATACAACTTAAAGAATATAATTTTTTACTCTTTTTAACATCTTTTTACTGAAATTCTTCTTCTTTACATTAAATATAAAGTGTAATTTAAAATGTCCATTTTTTTACTTTATGTAGGAAAACCAGTGCACAAACGTGAAAGACAAAAAACTATAATCTTTTCACTTAAAACTCCTGTACCACCGTGCAAAAGTGGTTAATTTCTGCATTCTCGAAATTTAGAATAAATTCAGAATAAATTCGGGCCCTTTGTTGGAACAATTTAATATTAATGAATTGTATAATAACTAATTAAGTGAAATAAATCACCATCTATTGTTCATTTTCTAAACAATAATACAATTTCAAAACATTTGATAGTTATATTAAATATATGGACTAAAATAAAAAGCACAGCCAACGAACTCGTGTCTTCCTCGGGCAAAACTGTCGCGAACATTTTCCCGTTATTATTGGCAACTTCTCAAATTTCCACGCATTACACCCCGTTCGAAAGGTGGTGTCGCCTGGTCGTTTAACGTAAACACGGTTGTATAGGCAATAACTTGGCGCATAAATCAAAGCTCAAATAGATACGGGCACGACGGGAAATAAAGGGGTAATAATCGTAAAACATGTAAGAGTCGAGCGTGAAATACATTTAGAGCGAAATCAAGCGGTATAATGGTGGATCAATTCTGCAACTACACGTACCTTCGAGGAAGCAGCGTTTCATGCCACCTAAACTCGTAAAATAACTCCAAACAAGTTCTGATAAATTGTAGCCGTCACAGCACGTGCGAAGCGATCCCCATTAGTTACACCGTTTCCCGCCCAGAATGTGCCCTTGTCTTTTTCGTGAAACACGTGCCCTACCTCCTATCAGACGTCAAAATTTGTAGCACACGTGCTACCTACTATTGGATACGACGATATATTTCATTAATAAATTTATGCCCCCGACAGACACCCGTCTTGTTTCTGCCGGCGAGAATCCACAGACTTGCTTGCGATCGAAGTTCCCTCGTTTCTCTAGAAACTTCATGGAAGATCGGTCTCAGATATTTTTTAGCTTGCTATGATCTTCGAATTTGTATACTGTAATTGAACGCTAAATTTGTCAAGCAAAAGAATTTTTAATGTTGTGAGAAACTGTTTAAAATGGAAATGAAAAATCATGCATACGAAGTATAATTTCTTCGTATTTTGTTCAAACTTATATCTTTTTATACTTAAATTTACACCTAAGCAATTAGAAAGTAGAACCTAAGTAGAGGAATACCTTAGGCTATAAATATCACAGCCAATATTTTATTTCGGATACTTTTGGACATACCTAATGCGTATTTTCTATGTTTTAATTTCCTATACATGCATAGAAAACCACAGTTTGGATACCACTTTCTTTGTTTACTATTTTATATTCTAATCGCTGTTTTTCCTATCGACTGTCAATTTTTTATAAGAGAAGAAAAATTCGATTATATAGGGAATTTAAAGCAGGCCCCTTTTTTTAATGGATCAAGCTTGCATTTATGTTTATGATAGTATGTTCGTCATCCGCGAATCTATCGTCTCATTTATCGGTGTGCCTCAAGTAAATTAGCCCATGTGAACGAGTAATTCATGTGCCACACTTCCCAGGCATTAATTTACGAGGCGTTCCCTCATTGGAACTCATGCAAATTGTTCTTCGCGATAAAAATTGTTATCGCATGAATATTTACAGCCAATGCAGAAATTTATATTATAAGCAGTTCATTATATTCATAATTTATCGACATCCATTAATAAACAAGGTCTCATTTTAAACTATTACTCTGCTTTTTTTAAGTTTAAGATACAAGTTGATAAATTGACAACGTATTAAGTGTTATATATCTGTATAGTTATTACTATGTAATGTCATATAGATATAGATATTAAAATACCTATTGGCCACGGTTTCTAACTTCATGTTATAATATCTTCAAACGCAGTTCTTGTAAACTATAATATTTTACTGTTTAAAATTATTTTTCGATAATAGATGTAATGTATTTATGAATTAATTAATACCAAGCAGTACAGCACCTTATAAGATTATTATCAATTAAGGTTCCTAAATTAAAAAATTCCATAAAGTCTTATGAAAAAAAACATTAACAAAATCGTAGTATAAGCTTCGTCAAATAATACATCGATAATTTATAAACAATGCACATGAAATAACCATGAAATTTTTCTACTCAGAAAATAGTCAAAAGTATACCTTAAATAATGCATTTTGATTTAAATCGATATCTTAATCGGTTCCGAAGATATAACTCTAGAAAGTAGATAGAATAGACGTAACTAAGCCTATAGAATTATGAATGACAGCCTACACCGGTCTGACCTACATTTTTTCCAGGAAATGCGTACGCTTAGTAGTAGTAATAGTAAAAAAACGCAGACGCTGTCTGTCACGGACCAGCGCGCTATTAACCAAGTTATGATTGGTCAGTGACGCGGCGCAAAAGAGAGGATCGTGCGTGCGAGAGAGATAGCGATAGGGAATTATTGAAAAATTCGATTCTCTTCAAACGATCATATCTCAGCAACGAAAAGTCGGCTCGAAATGAAATAAGAAGCATTTTATAGGGGAAAGTTCACGCTTTCCGATGACTTCAATTTTATTTGCACATTTTCATTTGTTTTGCAACAGCGATTGTTTAAATTTGTAGTAATATTAATAGGTGTCGCACGTATATTTAAATTTTATCGAAATAGATGCGTATATTTCTCAAACAATTTCGTTATAATAGCATTGTTAATAGTTTTTATACTAATTAGAATGCAAAGTTATGTGTATTTTTAACATGTTTATATTTACTTCTGCTTCATCTTAAATCACTATATATAGATAATTGTATTTCGGAATAAGATCAAACATGTACGATAAAAAATGAAAAACAGATGTCTAATTCCGTCGACTAAAAACTGTTTCAAAAGGTTGGCAGCATTCAAGCATAAACAGCACCACACGCTGTTATTACATTCAGTTCTTTCGACGAAATCAAATCACCGTACGTACAAAGCAGTACGTGATCTCGCGAGGTTATTGCACGCCCTTAGAGCGGAGGTCCTCTTTGTGTTCACCATTCGCCGATTCTTTCCTTCCCCTTTTCGAATACTACGTTGCCTTATTTCGATTTTCATTACCTTTGAGGGGCGGCGCCCGGCGAAGGGGGAAATATATGACGTGCTTCTCGCTAATCCTTCACGCGAAGTAGCGTGGAGAAGGATCGTTTATCTGGGAATGCAGCTAATCCATCGGACGGCCGAACGAAAATAAAATATGTTTCGTGAAAGCATGATGAATCTGGGAAAATGTTTATCTTAATACATCATTTCTCCAAAGTCGCGTATTTCTCAAACGCGCGTTTAGAGCGGCCGTTAACTTTCGAAATTGTTTCTCGGCTCTTGACAACCTTGATACACGACGCTCCGCCATCTTTTTTGAAAACGAACGAGAATGTGCTACATTTTTCTTTCCTTAAACTTGAAAGTCGCTGTTCTGCAATTTTTGTAGATGTCGCGACATTCTTTGGACAGATTAATAGTATATACTTTAAGTAAATAGTATATACTATTTACAAAATTCATCAAAAGACTAAACGTATTTGAACCAATAATTAAATCGAATTCCTCATTATAATACATAGCAAAACGATTTTTTAAATTGATTGTTTACTCACCATAATAGATTATTATTGAATTGTTTGAAATTATAGTTTGCATTTTATAATTCTTGGACAAAATCGATTTATTTAAAAAATGTTAATAGTTTTAGTATAAAATGTTTTTTGTATAACCCATCAAAATAGGGAAATACAGAAAGATCAAATAAAAATTCTAATTACGTGTGAAATTTTTTTTCAGCTTACCAAGCAACCATATCAAGGCTGAGTCACCCGCTATCAGACAACGTAATTTCGAACGATACGTCAATGTGTAGAGCAAATTTTGGTGGAAATTACGAAATCGTGGTATAATGGATCGTACTAACCGGTAATTTCGGATCACGGTGAAGTTGTTAGTTTATGCAGCCATAAACCTTCCTGGTTGCTCGTCGTTGTCTCCCTCTCAGACCAAGTGGCGACGTCCACGGGGGATGATAGCGTTGCTAGCAGGACAATGTATCCTGTGGGCACAGAGGCGCCTCGCGTCCCGAGGTCGCCGCTATGTGATCCTGTCGACGCAGAGAGGATTAACGGTGCTAGCAGCCTATGTGAACGGGTTTTACTCGAACGTGTGAGAGTTCGGACACGTGGTAGGCTGATGCTACGAGAGTTCATGATGAAGTTCCTCGAGTGGCTCATGTTGCTGATAGAAATGGCCATCTCATAAGCGTCGTTCATGACTTCCCGGTGAATAATCGTGCGACATAATTTTAATGCGTCTTTTAAGAGCAGTCTATTTTCGGATTTTTTGACAGCGATGAATGAAATACGTCCCTTAATTGTAATAAATCCTTCATTTCACGGTGATTAACTTTTATTCGTTATTTTCAAAACAGTGTAAAAAGCTTTCATTAAAGACACCTTATGCAATACTTCAAGTTCATGAACTTCTTCGGCTCCATTGAATTTAAGTGAAGAATAAATTAAAAACAATTACATTATGACGACTTCAATAAATATTAATAAATATTAATAAATTATAACTTCGTTTCTACTAAAGTCTACTATTTCCTAAACGTATCTTAATCTTATTATAAAACAATCTTACATATACGATAATAATGTTCAGGTATAGAAATTCAATTCACGCTTATTCTATGCTTCGACTAATTTCCATCACTTCTTCTAACCCCCAAAATAGGAGGCATCGATAAACCAGCCAGTCGGCGAAGAAAATTGTTCAACCGAAAGATCCAAGTAGACCTCTGTGCCACTAACTCTCTTAGAGTACGAGAAGTGGCATGAAATGGAGAAGGAGTGACCAGAGAAGAGGATGAATATGAAGGAGGATAGAGTGAGATGGATATGTAGTTGTAGCGGAGAACTGAGCCGCGTGGGACATGGGAGCTGTTCATCCATGTCTTCGTGTCCAAGCGCGTGCACAGAGAAACTCGGTCCATCGTAGACTCTAGTCGGCCAGCTTCCCCGCTTCGTCCTCTCGTTCTCACCCTTTAACGTTGTCTCACACCTTTCTCCATCCCTCTATTTACCCGTTGCTTTCCCTCCGTGGTTCTCTTGCTCTAACCGAGCCTCTCGTACAGGCTCGTTCAACGGGCCACTTCAATTTGCATTACGTCCGACCGCGCATAGCCGAAGGATCAATTAAATTTCTATTAAGCCGAGCAGCCTTTTCCAAGGTTGGCAGGCTTACCGCCGCTACCAACGCACGCGCCATTTATCGAACGGATTATCTGCATTGTCTCGAGTGCCCCTGGATGGGAATTATTTATTTTCCCGGGCGTGAAGTGCGAATCGCGGAGATTGTTTTCCCGTCGTAACCCGGCAAATCGGCCACCGGGATTGCTAGGGGTGAAAAACAGGATAGAACGGATGTGAAGGAACCAGGGATTAAGTGGGTTACGGTGTTCAGATCCTTTTCCCGATTCTTTTAGGATTAATCGACGGTGGAGGTTTGCAACGTGACTTTTGACTTTGAGATATATGATTCTGGAAGTGGAGTAGAATCTTAATTACCAGACCTGGCACTCTTATACGATTGAACTAATATTATTAGCAAAGCCTTATAAGGTACAAGTTACAAGTTGTTACATAGTAATAAATTTTCTTGTGTTCGATGATAAAACAAATGAAATTTACTCTATTTGCGAAGTTGAAAGATTATGGAAAGCATTTCTACAAATTACTCGTAACTTGTTAAATCGCTAATATCAATGGTTGGTAAATTATTGCGCAAGAGGGCTCCGGAAACGTTATAAATATAATGCGACCCAAGCGTATGCATCATGGCGATCTCATATTGTACATCCAATGACGTACACGTGTGCGACATGGGTCCTTTTCAAAAAAATTTATCGCCGGGAAGAAAGTTTTACAGATCGAGGATATTGATTCTGTAGACGTGTTCAATATGATTCTTACTATCAATATAATTCAATTATCTTCAGTTTTTATCATCCTTAGCCTTCTTATTTTTCCTATATTTCTATTTGTTAATGTAAGTTTAATTTGTCTCAGAAATTCTATACTTTATTTAAATAATTTAAAAGTAGTGAACTGTGTCCGTATACGTGATATGTTTGTTAAATATAAATATCATTTAAATATTTATATGCGTAAATAAAATATAAAGTTCCTTGTACAAAAATGATTTGGTTCCACATTGTGATTCATTTTTGTTAAAAGATTTGCAATATTCACAGCAGTTCCGTGCGATTGTTACGCCCGAAATATTAGAATTGTGAGCAAAAAGAGCGATGGTAAAATGAAATTGAGCGACGTTCGAGTTCGAATAATACAGAACCTGGCATGAAATAATAAAAGACAAAGCAAAACTGATATTTACGTGCAGTATTTCCACGTTGAATTCGTGGCACGAAATCATTTCATGAAATTTGCCTTTTCATCAAAATCATTTTACAATATTATTTTCAAGTTTACTGAAAAATTCAAGCAAATATAGTAAACTGCATTTCCTCGGAAAGCATTGCAGAATTTGCGTTTCGATAATTAAGTTTACTACGAGTTAATCGCAAAACAAAGGACACAGATAGCATATTAGGTAGCAATGCAGACTCGAAAAGAACAATCACTGCCATTGTTGTCCAATTTAAGATAGATTCGTACAAAATTGTAATGGAAGTGCATTGTGTTGATCAGTACAAAATGTACACTATGCACGCATATATGAATCTATAATAACTCATATACATAGTATACATATTCAACAATATAAATACATAAATTGTCACATATGTCATATAATTAGTACCTTTAAATGTTAAATGCAGTTAAAATATATTTCCTGCTATATTTACATCAATTAAAATTCATTGTATAATAAATTACGGAAATGTAAAACAACCCATTATGCCCTCATTTCACTGAACTACCTTAAAACATATGTACATGGTTATCACAAACGATTACCAAACTCATTGCAATTCACTTTATACCTATCACGCTATATTAATTTATTACCCACCAAAAAAAAAAAAAAAAAGAAAAAGGGGTAAAAAAACGAGAGAACGGTATCCCGTTCGAAGCGTATGAATCGCGCATTCAAAAGAGATCAATCAATATAACCGATAAAAAAAAAAAGGTCGGAGCAAAAAAGGGAGGAAAAAAAATCAGTGAAATAGGAAGCAACATCGCGATGAATCTCGAACAAATTTAAATTTCCACCGCGGATCGTATAGATCCTCAGCTTAGCTCCGCGAAGGTTGATACACTCATCAAGCACTTCGAAGCTTTCTGGTTAAACGAATTCTCATTTACGGAATATTATTCGATATTAATCCCCGGGGAAGTTTATAACGCGTAAGAAGCGCAATCCGCGTCTGCATCGCAGCACAACATTTGCTAAATCAACCGCGGATTAAGATCATAAATCAAAGAGATTTCGCGAGCAGCCCGAGGAACTTAACAAGGGGAGTAAACGGAGGAAATTATAATCGGGAAAGGTTGAAAAAGCTGGGAAAAAGGGATTGTAAAGAGAGAGAGAAAGAGAGAGAGAGGTTCGAAAGAGGCTTCGACACCTTGAATATTGTAAACGACACGAACTACATCCCTCGGACGATTCTTATAAATGATTCAACGTACGTCCTCCCATCTGTCGGATGATTTTTTTCTCCTCGATTCCAATTGATTTTATTATCCGGATCTCCGGATGTACGAGAGAGCCGGGATCGAGTTTTTCGCCACGCACGGACAGGATATCGCTTTTTTTCTCATCGGAGCCCGGCTTACTTTTGATACTGCCGCTTCGACGCCATTCCGTAAGTATATCGGTTTTTATACCGTGACGCCATATGGCGACGTTTCTTTCACGCGAAAAATTCGATCGGAACGAATATAATGGATTATGAAACGATCGTATTTTAACAGAATTATAAGTGCGATTTCGTTAATCCATAATTGGATTCTTTTCTAAGATTGAATTAATTTTATTGATAGTTTGAAGTTCAGTATTATTCTCGATTGGAATATCTTAAGTTGATAATTAAAGTCTCTTAAGTATTTCAAGAATATTGAAAATACAATTAATCATCAGCCTTCGATCTTAACTAGTAGTAAAAATGATTAGCTCCCCACGGCTTGAAAAATTTATTCTTCTTTAACTGTTATCAACACTTGTAAAAGTTATTGTTAAATATATTGTGTAATTAAAGGTCTGTCTTGCTGCTTATATGGCGTAGATCAAATTCGGAAAGGATTTTATCCTCAATTCACATACTACTTTACGTAATCCAAATATTCGATGCACACATGGTATCCTATGTACTAATAAGTCCTATGATGTATGTTATTAATTAATTACATCTGACACCAATATTATATATAATATATCTACCTGAAAGAATTAATTGATAATTACACTGCGGGTGTTCATGTAAAATCATGTTTTCATAAACGTAAGTACAAAGAAATAGAATCTAACCAAATAGTTATTTTACCTAGACATAAAATGTATTCTCACTTGTTATATGCATTCTGTAAATTTCCGCATCCTGAAATTTCCCATAAATACAAAAGAATATATCGCCATGTAGTAACAAAATAACCATCCTAAGAACTGTTAATTTGAAGCTTAATCTCCTATAAACCCGCAATTAACAACAAGATAAATGCTACTACCCTTAAAATTATCTCCCCCTCCAAATTCAAGATAATTATATGAACTCTCGAAGGGACTTCTTCACTTTATCCTCTTTTCTTTCAACTCGATCAGAAGCATGAGAGGTTAGCGAGTATCACAGACGATCGTGGCGCTGTTTCTAGACGAGCTCGTTCGTCACTAGGGAAAAGAGTGAATGGATAGCAAGCCGTATATATACGCGGCAGTATCCTTTGCAGGCCAGGCCGCAATTCGATCACGATAATCAGGGATTACCCAACGACCTGAGGGGCAGGCCATGGGCCGACGGCTTATACCCGTTCCCTTGAAACGCGGAAACGTAAAAACCTTCGTCACCCGTCCAGCCCTATGACGGATCAGCCCCGGCGAATAGCCTTTTTGCGAGTCTCTACTCCGTTTACCCCTGTTTCGTCTTCTCGATCTCGTGTTCGTCTCCTCACAGACAGCAAGGGACAGATAGTCTGAGATAACCATATGGTGTTACCTATAAAAACCGATATACCGTGAGCACGATGCTACCGCAAGGATTCATACTAAGTGGATATTGTAAAAAGGATACTTTGCGAGTTGATCGGAGCCCAGACGCTTTTCGATTGATATCATATAAATGTGGATCGTAACAAGAGTTTATGGTGGAATTCGATAACTTACTTTTATTTTTGTAGAGAGAAATTGAGAGATATTAATTTCATAGAAAATGTGTATATGTTGATAGGCCATTATTAAAAGAACTATTAAAATATTAGGTAAATTGTTCTTGAAATATATCGTCTTATCAAAATACAATTTCATTGTGACGTGACATTATGAATCCATTGTTCATGAAAATGAAGATGTCGTGGTAAGACGTCGCTGATCTAGAAACCTTTGTAAATCCGAGATAGTTCAATTCGGTACCATTCATCTTACTAATGAATGGCGTAGATCTAATCAAACTAATAGATCTTACGACGAAATGTTGCATTCAATGGGTTTACGTGCTTGTACGCGGGTATGGGTACGTGCACATGTACGCGGAGACTCTTAGCGAGAATAATTAAGCGGATTATGAGTGAATTCTATATCATGTTAAAGGAACCCAATTGAATTATTTCAAAATAGTCCTAATAGATACATTATAATGTACACATTTTATTATTTTTAAAAATTATAACTGGGCTCAAATGTACACATATTGTGTTAAATACCGAATCTTTTAACATTAAATAAAACTATAATTATAGGAAGAATTAAATTGTACAATTTGGCAATCAGTAGATCTAAATCTTAATTAAAAATCAATATGTGCTTGCTTTAAGCAGATATTCCACTAATCAATAAAAGCTCGAATTTGATAAGTATAATTTTTCTCATTTATGACGACATGTAAAAATTATTAATGCAGATATTATATATGAAATTTATTAATATTCTGAGCGAAGTTGTGCAATCTGATAACTAATAGATCTATTCAAATCCAAAAGAAGAGCCTAATTTTATTATTTCCACGCGCATGATTCACCAGTATACCTACTGTACAGTTTCTAATTATCAAATTTACCGATAGAGCGACAATACCTCCTTCCACAACATCCAGCACAAATGTCACTATTTTATCGCTCGTTAAATCCAGAAGTTCTGTTTCAGAAACCAACTCGAACGCAGTTGAATACAATTAGCCTCGACAAACATTCATGGCACCGTTACAAAATCAATTGACAAACAGTGGACCGATTGATGCAATTAACTTGAATCCAGAAAAAGAACTAAATTAAAAAAAAAGAAGAGTTATCCATCGACATATAGTTTACGTTTCCGAATTGTTCATGCATTTTCTATAAAAAGTTTCGCTTGTGACGGTATAACCGCGGCGGATGCAATTCGTTCTGCGCTCGTGCGCTCGTTCCAGCATATTTACAGGACTTGTGTCTCTGATTGGCTGACACACGTGATTTATCGCCAGCGTGAAAAACGAATATCTATCTATCTATCTATCTACAAACGCCATAGTTCTTTTTCATTCAAAAATAGCAGCCGTTCCAGGCTTGAAACTATGTCAATTCGTGGATCACCGTGAAGCGTGAATCGCTTTAGGAAATTAACTTCTGCCTGTTCACGCGGCTGAGCGCGCGAAATTCGATTACGATCGATGTGAAATACGATAACTATCCCTTTCGGTGTAATCAACTTCATCTGAATGTATTGTATGTGATTAGCAGTTCGTTCCAATGAAAAATAGATGATCGAATGCGAGGGAGTTTGTTGCCCCGATCGGTCATCGCGTATATACATATTTTTTAACGATGAATTTTAATGTTCTTCAAATATTCGCTGACACATGCGTTAAATTGAAAATCGAGTGAGCGTTTAGACAACAAACACTATTTTTCATTCGTTGTTCAATGAACAGCGTTTTACCTCCAATTTAGGTGAATATCTGTTTGTGATTTCTAAAATAACAGTGTATTATTTTATAAACAAATATGAACAATAGTATGCATCTATATCTCTGTTCATAAATATTACGGTATTTATCATCCAAAAATGTAAATTTCAAGAATCATAAAAAAATCGAAAACATTAATCAGAATTCTTATACTGTGATATAAAATATTGATATAAATGAAATCTAAATCCTAATATTAAATGAACCAACCTTAAACTTAATCCGAACCTTATATATTACGAGTATGTATTACGTGACGATATTGAAGTAGAATGTTAAATAAAAAAATTAAAGCAATCACACCAAGAGAAGAAAGTCACACCATCGACTAACAATATTCACAACCGAAAAGAACCTGTCGCAACGTGACGCACCCCAAGTATAATTTATGAGAACGCGTAAGTTACTGCGGAACAGCTTTCAATTTCCACCGTCAAGAAACTACTACTGGCACGAGTACTCACTCGCGTACGACTCATTCAGAGAACGTAACGTCATGTCGTTGGTCGTGGAGAACGCGAACCCTTCGTCTTGAATCTTTCAGTAGGCAAATGCGTCGAACCGTCGTGGGGGTGGTGATGCGATTACAATTCAAACAGCTTCCCGTCTCAATCTCGCCGGGCGACGTGGTCGATAAACTGCCACGCCGTGACAAATGAAACGCGAAGGCATTACGTTCTTGCTGCGCCGAAAACAGCCCTTCGAACCGAATGTCACTCCACAGCCATCTTCTCACCCCTTACACACATGTACAAGTCATATACAGTAGCTCACGGAAATGGTCGAATACTTGCAGACACTTTTATGAATATATTATGTGTATTGTACGAATATAATCATGACGATTATGTCTCTCTGCAGTGCTAATGAAATTTCAAATATGCACGATGTATGTAACACATGGAACGTGGATATATACAAGTTTCCGATTACAAGTATTCAAATATTTTAGCGAATGGTCGTAGATTATGTTTTGATAGGATTAGAATATTGTCAATTTTTTAAGGTATACGTATGAACTTTCAATCTTTTGGATGTAAAAATTCCTTCATTTATTTATGTATATCAATAGGCCATTATATCATATCTATATTCGTAAGAATTAAAACACACCAAACTGGAAATCTTCTTTTCTTATTTTGCTCTGCGTTATATATAATCTGCTCTTTACCATATATTAGATAATAAACAAATGTATCCTGAAGAGTTGATAAGAGTAAAGATATCATCCAATGATAATACTCCATCTACGTTGTAGTTGATCTACTGAAATTCATACGTATTTATTAACTTTTAATTTCACGTTTATGGATCTAAATATCTTGTAACTCCCATATACATTTCCAGATTGACTTTAAAGACCACTCTAATCTTAACAGTCATTTGTTACAGTCCTATCGAAATTTTAAAATGTTTCGCCTAACACAATAAGATTCGTCGACATTAAATGTCGCAATACATTAATGTGTCACAATACACAAAGAGTTAAAAGCGCGCGACGTGACTGTCTGAACATCAGTTGATTCGTGAATTACCTCGCTGTAATCGATCTTTGATTCGAAATCTTTAGGGGAACGTGCCATCATACGAACAAATCCTCTGCGTTTGTGAGAAAATCGTTCTCACACGATTTCCTTGTCGCACCAACCGGCTCGCCACCATTCTCGACAGATAAAACTTCATCGAACGGTTCGTTTCCCCCTCGTCGCCATTTATACACGATTTTTCTCGTAATCGCGAACATCCATTTACGATCAGGCTCCTTCAATTTCTCGTTACCCCTTCCTCTTCCCTTCAGACTGATCTCACCCTCTGTCAGGTTTCACCAGCGTCCTTCCACCACCTGGCCCATCCAACGCCCTTTTGCTATTGATTTACGACGGCTATTTGCAAGATCACGCCTGCCGCGTTAAAACTTTCTGCAACTGCACCACGCCACGCCACGCCTTGTGTCGTATTGCTCGAAGAGAAAAGGTGATTATGTCGAGTCATCGTGAAGTTTCGTAGTTGAAAATTGGACGCTGCCCAGGAATCGGTCATCCCCTTCTACTTTATTGCGGCGTAATTTTTTCGGATACTTGGAGAATACCTAATGGAATATGAGCTCGTTCCACTCTCTCTCGATTTCTTTCTCTAGATTCTCTTCCTCCTTTCACTTCACTGTGTTATTTTACCTTCTGTCTTATTTTACATAGTTTTAGCTTCCTTATTTTGTCTGTTGTATCATTCTAGCTTTTTTTTCATACTTTTCTTGGAAACAAGAGTCGATCTTGTTCAAAGCCGGCTGCCCCACGGGGCGAATTTATTCGGTGACCCGAAAAAAAGTTTCGCTTTTTTTCGCCACTCGGCCGGGTGGGACGCAAGCAGCCCTGTGTCGTGGAAACGATTTTCGATTGTCGCTTGAATACACAAGCGATTGCCGTACCGACGGCCGACAAGGAAACCGAATCCCCCGGTCGGAAACGAGTGCGCTGCGTTTTCGTTCTCCGATGAGAAAACGAGTCCACGCTCTACGCTCGTTCCCTCCGAAGATTTGCTTATTTGTTTTACCAAATTACCCGAGCAGCTCGTGTATCCTTGATTAGGGTAGTTTCCTCGGTGAACGCGCTTCTCGTATCGATGAATGAAATTCTACCGTGAACGTGCTTTGGCCGAGATGCGACTCAGATGATGTTGATAGAGATTAGGTTTCCTTTCGAGAAAAATAATGAGATTGAAAATGGAGAAGTTCTTGAAGCTTGATAGTGGTTTGTTTTTCTTTCTTTCGTAATTTATAATGGGATGTTTCATGAGGAATTGCGTATTGCGGTACTTTTGATTGACTCTAAAATACAATAGCGAGTATGTAAATAGACAAATTATGTTGAAATTGTAATTATCGTTCGAAATAAAAATTTGGCAGCTGTTCTATGTTTATAGCGCTTCAAAATATAAGAAATGTGATTTTAAAACCGTCACTATAGAAACTATCCGCGATAAAGGTTAATTGAATTTTGAATTATTTGTACTTTTTGTACACAAGGTCCTTACCTCGTAAAATTTATCAGTCGTAAATTGTAAATTATAGAAACTGTCCAATTCTATAACTTGCAGTGTTTAATGTTATTGAAATATAAAAGTAAACAAAACCATGGCAAATTTGAAAAATTTATAAATAATAGACAATACAATAATATACAATAAAGATAACAAAATTTTGTCCTATTTAACTAACAACGAAAAGGTACTAAAATTTTTACTTAAACTTTTCTCATAGATCTATCACTTGTGAGAAAAACACTGTTGATTAAATATTTAAAGATTCTACGAATGACTCATGAAATTATTACAAAAAATACAAGAAGTACGATCAAATGGCAACGACGAACATTAAAAGCGAGCATCGAGAGGATGATCGCGTTTTAACATTGTTGACAGTTAGACAGCTAATATTTGATATTTGCTTATGAAAATTCTTCGACCGGACCAGGATGACGCAGTGGTGTTCATACACCTGTGTTGACTTTCCTGTACTATACGAGCTGTTGAGGAGAGGTTGGCCGAAGAATACTTGGTGTATTAATGGTGCGTTCACATGCGTGTTTCTTCAAGCAACAGGCATTTTAACTGGTTGTTAAGTGGGAATCTATTCACAAGTCGACAGTGCTGAATCAAGTGTGCTCGAGGCACGGCTGCAGGCTAGCTTTTGGTACAGTAGTGACGTAAATGGCCGTGGCTCAACACACCGCGCCAACTTCAACCAGGAACTCGTCCGCCTCTCGTGATTTCGTTTCGAAGCTTTCTAGCATCGATGGTTTTCGATCCTACCGTTTTACATCATTCATCGACCCGAAACGTAGATCGATGCGTCTTATCGCTTTTAACGGATGTACATTTTGCATTTTTTTCCATCGGTTATAGGAGTATCAATTATCTCAGTACCGCGAATTGTTCTCTTCATCGTTTAATTAAATTGCGTCTAACCGCAGAATTAATATCTATCGAATGTAGCATATATCTGAATTATATTAAATAGAATTTCCATTCGGTTTCGATTAGGAACTAAAATTGATAACTGAGTAATATTTTCATTCAATAAAAAAATTGAAATTTGCTAGCATATATGGCATTCAGAGAAAATTTCGTGAACTTTTACATCGGATACTACGATGAAAAATTATGCGAAACTGATTAAATATTTCAAAAATATATCAAAACGATCCAGTCGACGTTAAAAAATGTCATATCGTTGGTCAAATATTTCAATTATCAAATTTCATTACTTAACACAATCTACGTTTTGTAGCAGAATCCATGTTTTTCCAACAATATTTACGCTCGCAGCTACACATCAACCAGCGAAAACGGCTTCGAAAACACTTTGCTCCATTACTCCGGCATATTCCATCGGCAACGATTATCCATTTCACAATTATACCGCGTTTTCTGGTCCGCTTCGCGCAACGTAAAGCGAGTTTCTGTATCGAAGTACTGAAAAAGTAATAATAACAACGTTTCATCGGATAACATTTTTCGACGATGCTGATGCGATAATTATTGAATAACAATCGTAGCGTCCCCGATATTACGCGGTCGCGTATTTTTCTTCGTACCTGCTGCATTATCAAGCAATTCGACTGACGATCATCGGCACGACAAGATAGAAAAGTGGAAGAAACGCAGGAAAATGTTGGAATACGTAGGTACATGCTTATGCAATGTACTTTTCGCAATCGTGCTATAAATGGAAAGGGGATAGTTCCCCATGAAAAAGTAAGCCGAAAGTGCGGAATAAAGATTTATATGTATGTATCTGTAGTTAAGAAAACTGCTGCTGTGTATTATCCCTCGTACGATATAGCTTTCTAATCATTATTTTTGGACTTATTACAGAAAACGAGTAAAAGCTTGATAAAGAAATACAATTCCTTTAAAAAGTAACAAAAATATAGGTAACGTAAATGTTACGAAACGTTTAATTATTATTTGAGTGAATTGTTATATTGAATATATGTCGGAAAAATTGTTTCAGATTTGAGCCTAATTTTGTTCGAAATCAAAGATTCTGTTCTTGGTTATTTGTTTAAAACCAAGAAAGAAAGAAGAAATGCGGCGAAGAAAAAGTTAAATGACGTAACAAGATTTATCTTTTTCCAATCTCTCTCACTTTAATCGGTATAATCACGCAAAGCGACGAACTCGTTTTTCAAGTATCTTACACTAATACTTTTACACGTGAAACGTACAGAAGAACCAATTTACTTGGCAAAACGTATGCAGTTCCATTAAAAAGATGAGTGCAATTGCACTTTGTAGGTATACCGCGATACTAACGAAAAAAGTGCGGTCATAGGAAGATAAACCTTGTTATTCCATTTTACTTTTTCCCTCTACCACTTTTTCCTGGCTTCGACCAGACAAGAGATACGACTCGTTCGAATTACGTGGCTCGATATATATATATATATATATTTCAATAAGCGTACCAATCCTTTATAGAATTAAACAAATTGTTACTGTCTGTTTTAAGTTCCAGGCTCATAACGTGAGAAATAATAATTCATTGAAAGTTACCTTTCAAGTCTCATATTAAAAAATTTTGAACCTTTACAATTTCCTTTAGAAACCGGGACAATTGTTCATTTACAGAAACTTATATACATACAACAAGAGATTAAAATCAGCATAAATTTGCCGTACAATTTTACCTTAAATTTCTAACCGCTTCTGATATTGAATACTACAACATCGCACTTACCAGGAAATGCTTAAAGAGAAGTATTACAATATAATAATCTGCATAAAGTATTGCACATGGAAATCTGTGAAATGAAATGGTGTTTAACGACGATGGTTTCACGTTCGCGACGTACATAACATTTTGCGTTGAGCGGAAATGTCAGAAGACAGGTGCAATTTGAACGCATTCACTCGTTCCGCGTTTTATTTAAAACGAAATCTGTCATCTGATTCTTTCTTCCTCATCTCGTTTGTCTCGGTTGCATGAAACGCCTGTTGCTCCACAAGAAATACATTCGGCCGTGTAATTTTTTAACACCGTAACACCGACAGGGATTCTCCTGCCGGAAGCTGAAGATTTTTCCGCTATGAAATTCCTTTCACGTTTACACCGCCGTTTCCAGCGCCGCTTTTTCCTCTTCACCGATCTTCGACAGCTGGCAACAGCTGTTGTGAAAGACAGTCCTAAAAGAAATACGAAGTTATAGAGAGAAAACGCGAGGAACGACCCGCTGCTCGACTCCTTTGTCTTTCATTTTGCGGGTAACTCGATGAAGCGGGCTATATTAATTTTCCATCTCGACAGTTGTTTACAAAGAGTATTCTATCCTGCGATAGCTTACTCCTTTTCGCTTTTTTATTAATTTCCTTCTCTTTCATTTATTGTTTTCGCTTTCTTATTTATTCCTTTTGAATATTTTTATCAGTATTTTATTATTTTTGCTAGTCCTCTTTGGTATTTAATATTTATTTGCGTATTAGGTTTCGTTTATTTTATATTTCATATTCTTGTTATATTAAATTTAATGTTACAGGAAATTTATACTTTTTTATACAAGTCTAGAATAGAGATCAGATAACACGTAGCAGAAAGTACGTACATTTTATGTACAAAGTATTACATTTCTCAAAATTGCATTCATTAAGTTTTTATTTTATACAATATGTACATAGAACGTTTTTTGAAGATTACAAGCATAATTGGCACAGGGGTCGATTTGTGGAATTTCCTAAGCTTTCTATGTAAATCGTGTTAAATTACGATGCACATGATGCGTGCAGATCCGATACAGGGTCATTGCACACGTCCTTAATTTCCAGAAACCAGGCATGTGAATCCTTTGATCCGTTAGTGATCACCTACATTCATGTGGGCGCAAGATACGTTAATTGCTATTGGCTATTACAAAAAAGCTCCAAGTGTTGTACGTTCTTTCATTGTACCTTTGATCATTTATAAAAAATACCATAGTACTAATTTTCCGAAAATAAATTATATATATATAATGGTACAATAGTTATATATATATAATTATATACATAATTATTGTACCATATAACACATATTGTACATATAACTATTGTATCATTATTACATATATATAATTTTGTATATTGTAACACTAACTATATATCGAATATTAATATTCCCTAATTCACTATAATATCAAATTATTATGAAGTCGCACATTAAAAATTCTATTAATTGTAAAATTTTGCTGTAATATAAATACATTCATGCAATATTCTTTGTTATTAATTTAGTACCAACATATTTTTTCAGGCATATTATCTAGTTAATATATTTCATTAATAATTAAGAATTATAATTAAATTATAAAATGAGTTCAATTTGCATGGGTGGATTATCCAGTTAATATAAATTGACTTATTTATAACCTAAAAAGGTAGAAAACCTATAACCTAGGTAGAAAACTGTTTTATCTATTAAATGTTGCAAGGAGTGTCGTACTTTGAATATTTTATACATTCTTGCATATTACATAATTTCCATATTATGTACATTTTTCCACCTGCAGATTTCTCATGAATGCATATAAATCTATAATCCAATTATCACAAACTAGACCACCATCTACGGTTAAGGCGAGTTGAGACTGGTATCACCTTCAAAGCGAATGATTGGCATCGTTCCCAGTTAACCAAGTTCGCGTGTCCGAAAGCCGATAAACCAACCGGTAATAAAGAAGCATATAACGCGCCACATAAACATGAATCAAGCGAATTGACCGAACACACTCCGTCGATTCTCGCCGCTGCACTCTAGAAAGTATTACATCTCATAAACTGAGAACACTGTGTATGCAGGCTTACAGCCTCGCAGAGGAGACGGCTAGGCAAGCAGTCGGGAGATTTAGTGAGATCTTAGGGTAAAGTGTGGATATTGAGGGTATATCACTCACAGGCTGCGGTTACGACACCCCTCGTTACTCCCCTTGCCCTTACTCTCATACCCTACCAAGGTCCTCCAGAGCAAGGTTCCTCTTGAGAAACACAAGCCAGGTATACACCTGCAACCGAGCAGACAGAGTAGGAAACTGGTTACCGGGGCCAAATCGACCTGGCCTCGCCTGGACCATTTACTTGTGTCCGTGCCATTAGTAACGGAGGGCGCAGCAACATCTTCGGCGGTAATGCAAATCGGAAATCCGCCCACTCAATTACACCGATGCGGTCCTAATCATGCGTGCGTCGAGGCACATGCTGCAATCAATGTCCCTTACGGCTCCTAATTCGTCGAATGATGAGAATTAGATGGCGCTGCCAGAACATTTCTCCCGAAACCGCTTAACATATTCTGTAAGACTAAAATACTATCCCTTTTTAGCAATTTTTAGTAATTTTTGTTTTTAAGTAATAGTAACGTTATTTTTATTCGGAATATTGGTAATTCAGTTGCTGTTCGCGTGACTGTGAATAATTTTTGAGGTAACAAGGTTTGATATAAAGGAAGACTGAACGTCAGAATGGTATGAAGCATACGTGTTTAAGTTGCTCGTCAAAATGTAAAATATATATGTTGTTATTCTTAATCTATAAAAGAAAAAAGGTTTTTTATGTTTATGTTTATGGATTCGTTTATGACAGTCAGTATTTTTGAAATATTCAAGACAGTAGCAGAAATATACGTTTAACTTCAAAATGAAAAGAGAAGTTTTATAGAGCTAAAACGAAAAGTTATGTTATATTTCTTTTTTGTTATCTTCGTTCACTAAACATTAGAACACATTCGTATTTTCAAGTAGAAATTAATTATTATATAGTATTATTTAACGTCACTAATTATTATGCAAAAACAATATAGAAAGTCAAAGTTTTCACTTGAATGGATTCATTAACGACGAATGATTGATATTTGAAGTCTCAATGCCTTTCTATGAATCGCCATCTCTGTGGACGGGATGAAAGTTTTAATTAATATGAAATGTAAAAATAATGGACTGGAAACATATCCAACGCAAACAATGTTTTATTAAATAGAAATACTATTCTGCAGGATCGTTTAAATATTAATTCAAATACGTGTATAAAAATGAATTGGGAACTTGAAGAACATAACAAGTATAAAATTTGTTTCACGGAATGAATACCGCTAATGTAAATGCGCGTGTCCAAGTATTTGTGGAGATATCGGTTACATCGATACTGCGAATTTAATTGAATTCTCGTGTCTCTTTAAAAACATGACGATGTATTAATGAAATTTTGAACATATGTATGATTTTAGCTCGTCCATATTAGTAATAAACTTCTGTACAATATATATTTATATATATATATAGTGTATATATATTAAAGTGTTTGTAAAAATAAGATTATAGATTAATCGTTCGCATATTGTTCAAAAGATTGAAAATGCAAGTAAAAAAGAATTCAGTCTTTTCTTATATTGTATAAAATAAACTGAACATGTTTTGCACCTTAACCACAGTTAAGTGCATTGCTGATACGTCAAACCACAATCTAGCAGTAAAATTTGACTACACAGATGAATTGTCTTGTTTCCATTAAAGACACATAGTCAACGACTCATTGAGTTGTCCATTTCGGTCTAAATTGAAGCGGAACAACAGCATCTACCTCATCTCATACAGCTTTCGTTGCAGTCGATTTTTTAATCGAAAATTCCATCAGTCCTACGTTGTCGCTAGAAAGTTTTCTATTTTTCAGAAATTTCCAGTTATGCAAACAAAGAAATTTACCAGTAACTTCCATTTCCATCGGTGTAATAACCATCGTACAAGCTCGTTACTTTTCTAGTCACAATCAGCAGCATTGAAATTTTCAGTTATTCGCGTTTCAAAAACTCCATAATTGCTATAACTTAAAAGAATACATTCAGATCAATTCATATATTCGTATCAATTCCACGTGATCGATCCGTTAAAGCGATCGAGACTATTAAAGCGAAACAGTGATACGTATGTACGAGTGGCAGATGGAAAATACAGCTTGCTTTAAGTAACAATTACCGAGAAAATCGAGACAGATACACGGTGGAGAGATATTCAGAAATCCCTGTGGACCTGTCTTAATTATGGTAAGGTGAGCCGGACGATAACGAATGCACAGATGAGATTCAGCGTTTATAGCCAGAGGTGGCAGAGCGCTGTGCAAGCTGCACACGAGGGGCATCCACTAATAGGAATTAGCACCAGTAGGACAATACTGTCTCTGGCGCGATATAGGCCAGGATCAATCAAATCTCCAATACCGTGGCGAGCTTCTCGATGACTACGTTTACATCGCAGACCGCGAGCTCATCAATCCGAGCCTGCTCCGAACCGAGTCGATATTGGTTTCCTCGCTTGCATTGTTATCGCGCAGCCAACCAAGGAGTGGACCATGCTACGACGACGACGACGACGTCGTCTACGATGTTGACGACAAGGACGAGGACGGCGTTGTACGTGTCGATGGCAAAGATCTCACAACGGAAACAACAGACACTAAAAGATCAATTGAAAGAACATCAAGTATTGGATTTTGATATGTATCGTGGTATATAAGATGTTAAAAAGCAGTGGAGATATATAGGGATATTCGTAAGAAGTGATTGAACAATCTGTGTTTATTATTTAATCAATTGTGTGTGCGTGTGTGAGTGCGTTTAAATATACATATATATTAAATGGAAATACAAAATGATATGAAAATTAAATAAGACATGTTTGTAAAATATTATTGTTTAAATTTCGGAGAAGGAAACTAAAATTTATCTTTCCGACAAACGAAATAACATATGATACTGTAATGACAAGGAGAATGTTTGAAGAGAACTTTCTTCGATATTCTATCTTGATGTCTAGACTCACATCCCATAAATATTGTCAGAATATTCAGAGTGTTCTATCAATTTTGTAATATGTCGTCCATGTTTCACGACCTCGTCCACGACCATTTCAAATGATTTTTGTTACTTCAGATAGAGTAGGTCTCGATTTATTGGAATGAAATTTTAGTTGGTGTTTGATTAATTAGGTTCCTAATGATTGAATCCATTTGTCTGAATATGATGTCCCATTGTTTGAATGAGAAATCGGAGGTAGAGAAAACTAGCGAACTCCTATTATGTGAAGTGATTGACCCTCGGCAGTTTTAGATAAATGGACTATTGGAATACGCTGTAACAGTGCATATGTATGAAAGTTGTATGATTGTAAAGAGAAGCTAGAATGATGGTCGACTTTGGCTTTTTAAATATTCAATTTCTGTGGTCAAATTTAACAATGCCAATCAATATTTTTAAAAGCGTAAACATAGCAACTGTTAATTTCATTCTTTGATAAAATAGGGAGATTAAATATTGCAAAGGATGTGTAGAAAAGAAATATGCAGCTTTTAAATGGTATAGACAAAGCAAAGAATATATAAGTATATGATAATAGATTTCAAGTATAAGTTGCTTATTGTAGTTTATTACTTACGTTAATTTATGTTCGTAGCTGATGCTATGTTCGTACTTTAAGTATACTTTCCTAAATTATCAATTCACCTAGTTTATATGATGTGCTTTTCTCTAATGTTCGCTTCAGCCAAGTTTAGTGTAAATTATTTTATATACTCACAATACTACACGACATAGTATTTATAATTGTCCTTCAAAAATCACAACTTTGTTTTAAAACGAATTATATCATTGATTTCTTAAGAGTGATACAAATTAGCGATGTAAGTACCAACAAATTCTTTATAGCTATGTAGTTCAGTAATTTGTACCTCAAATCCTGAAGTTGTCATTTCACTAACAAGTTGACGGTGTCAATTTCAAAATTTACGGAATGTTGGCATTATATAATTTAATCAACGCTATTTAACGATAGAACGGAAAAGTATGGAAATTACTGTTTCACGGATATGTAAACTAAGGATGATACCCGATGACAAAACAGCAGACTTAATTAATAAATTCGTGGATGGAAGGGTTGAAAGCGAACAGGGGTGGAAGAGGAGGTAAGGGGTGGTCTCGTTTTTCCAGAAAATGGCTCTCACAACGCAGTCTCCCGAGCGGCCCCCTCCAGATGAATAGCCACCTCCGTTACGTTAGAAAAGCCGGCTAACTGAAGCAGATTGATTAATTAACGTGTAATTAATGAGTGGCTGAATTTAATAAGAAGCTTGCGGTGTAATCACCTGGAAATTTATCATGCGCGAAAATAAGCGAAGGTTCAACCGCGAAGTGGGGAAAAATTTCTGAGGGTACTCATTCTTTTTCCTTCTGCTGACCTCCTTTTGTTTTTTCCCATCGTGAGAACGCGGCGAATTGTTTTACATTCGTGGACGCGGCTGACTACCAGACGCTTTATTTTCTCCTGCTTGAATATTTAAGAATGCAATACCTGCCGCTTATTCCAGACCCATCCGTCCTTTTCTTCTTTTCTTCTTAACGAACTTTACCAATTGAAATAAATTGTTGCGTGATTTAATGCCAATCTTTTGCGTTTGATATGCTCACAGATGAATGTCTGAATGAAACTTTGTACAGATTGTACGGATAATTGGTACCATTTGTGATTATGTTTGACTATATATTTATATCATGAAATTAAAAATATCTATACCTCAAAGTATAAATTTGTGTATAAAATGTGTCCTTAATAAATATAAATAATTGATCGAATATTGAATAACTATGAAGTTTCACAAAATTCTTAGCACAAATATCATACATTACAAAATTAAGATGAAAGACGCTGTATGGACTTCAAAACAGTAAAACATTACGGAATGAGTATCGTTGAAGATGAATTATACTTAAGGAAATTTAGTTTATCATTTTGTTTATCAATTTCTCGAGCAATTATGAGAAAATATAAAAGAGAAATTGGCTGAGACGAATGCTATCGTAAGTAAATCATTCTAGTAGTATTGCCATATCATAAAGCAAACAACCTTTTGAAATATAGGGTTCCATGTTTCATATTTTCACCCTAATTTTTTTTCACCTCCGTTCAACTATAGTAGTATAGTATATAGTGCAATTTATTTGTGAGATTAGAAATCTTATACACTGATGTGGATTTATGTACAGAATTTCGATATTATACACATCCTCAAGTCAAAAAATCTACTAACTGCTGTATTCCGTTTTATGTTATCTCAAAAAGTTACATTATTCCCAGTTACATTCAAATTCCAACCTAAATCGTTGACTGATGCAAAATATGAACAGACTAATTTATCAATTTGAAAACCAATTTCGGCAATTAACAGTAATCAATAACCAATTGGATTTGGCATTACATGGATCAAAGACATAATATCAAAGGAAATAAATCTACAAATGAACATACACTGCCGGTCACAAGTATTAAAATCTGCTTAAATGTTTTTCACTGCTCTTATTTTTTATTTATTCTATCATAAATTGCAGCAGATTCATCCTTATTTAAAATACGACATACCGTAAATTTTGTCAATTTTCCAATAAACGTGACGAGTAAATGAAGGGATATTTATGTCTGATATCTTGCCTCCATTAAATAATCATACACGATTTAATTTACCATCATATAATACGCATTAAGAAGCCAGATCAAATATGGAAATAAATATCAGATCCATTTAAAACCATATTATTTTCAAAATCAGATTACGTGTTAAAAATCCAGGCAAACGGCAGCAAATCACGTCGTCTGATCGGAACTTGAACTCCATACGCGTGACAGAGCAGCTGTCTCTCGCAGGGACAGACTTTCAAAGCTGACTCAGAAACTTCGTCCATTTTTCAACCAGGCCGGAATCGTATTCCCATTGTCCCGTACAATTTCGTGGACAATCTCGTATTCGACTCGTGATGCTGCAACATTAATAGAACCGCTGCGCTGTGCTAACAGTGTCCTCTGGTACTGGCATGGTCACGACGAACTTGTCGCCTAGAAAGTCGTCAGACAGTGGAATACGATTTTCGAGGGCGACTGGCCCTGTGTCGAGAGCGTCTATCTTGTCGAATGTACTCTTCCTTTACCAGGATAAATTAACCGAAGGCTACACCTTCAAGATTTCCAAAACTCTGACCGGAAGCGTAACGAGGAGATACGTGGACTCACCCCTTTTGTCCTTACTTCGAGACTTCTTCGTGACTGGAATTTGCGCATACTTGAAACCTGATGTACGCTATTGTTCATAATTTATGCACTTTCAAATGATTGCTAATATATATCAAATAGAATTCTTTAACATGTTTTATATCGATTTTCCTCTTAACAGCGAACTCAACAATATAGTAATACGTACTATAATACCATAATTTAATCATATTTCTTTGAAGTCTGATTCCTTTTATAATGGCATTCCGTTTCTTAATAAGCTTCTCACTAGATATAATTTTCCTAAAAGTTGCCTTACGTTGGTATTTAATTTTATATAAATCATCTTCGTACTGCAGACAGATAATTTATAATACTTCTTAATAAAATTAAACGTTTAAGCGCATATTTCATACATTGCAAAGATAAATATAATACATTACGAGACTTCCCAGTAACACACAAACATTTTACATTTTATGTATTTGTAACTGAATATGTTTCCACCCAAATCACGTAAGAAATCTTTTTAACCCAATGTAACATCTTTCTTTCCCCTCTTCTTTATACATTCATGTAAGACCTACTGCTTTAGTTTCTTCAGAAAATCTTCGTTAAATCGTGTATATTACTAAATCGTAAATGGTTTCCTCAAGCGTGATGGCGCCATAGTTTCGAAACTTGACAGCACGGTGTTAGTACTTGGCACGGTCTTTTACATGGTGGATCCACAAGGCCGTGTCGCGGCACATGTACGCGCGCAAGATGTATACATCATTCGGGTTCGTTTGGCGTGTAAGAGGATTTTCGTGTACCCACTTGCCGGAAAGCGGAACGTGTAAACTTTTTAGCGAGATCGCCGTCGCGTCGTTGTAACGACAGGGTTTTTCCTTGCGTGTACAGAAATCCAGGAATCTCGAGTTCAATTTGATACGTTCGCAGCACGAGCTTGACCCCGTATCGGCGACCTTTAATCCTGATTAAATCTCCGTCGAGGTAAAAGCTAACCGGATATAAATTCGAAGCGTTTCCCCCGTCGCCTTTGCCAAATACGAACTTGTATTACGTATCCTTTATACGTCGCCTTTGCGTTCTGTCACCCTTAACAGTTTCACCCCCACCACGATGAACCCGTGCATTGTTAAATCTTTGCGCGACAATCGAGTTACCATTGATTTTTCGTATGGAATGTTCGACGAACGTGACGAGTGTGTCTTCGAAAAGCGTGGAAACGAACACTCACCCGGGAATTTTTTAGCGATCAAAAGGTTCATAGTAGTCGGCAAAAGGTGTATACGATGCTTGTTCGATGTAGAGTATAAAATTAATATTTTTTCATTAAGACAGAATATTATTTGTGAGCAATTTAATTAAATTTTATCGCGAAATGAAAGTGAATGTTTAGTGTGGAAATTATGAATTGAAATGAAGTCAGACTATTAAAACGTAAGAGTCTGTGATTTCAAAAATTTGTAGTACTCACTAGTAGGAGTAAAAAATAGTTCCTTAACGTAGTACAATAAATCAGCGTTTTCCACAATGAAATATAATATTGTATTTGCAAGACTTGGGGTAATACGAAAGTGAATGTTCGTCATGGAAATTCTGAGCTGAGATAAATAGAGGGTGTTAAAAGTAGAAGTCTAAAACTTTGAGGGTTGGTAGTAAAACTTTAAGGATGAACTAGTCACCATGTATAAACACACAAGAGGATTAATTAATATAGAATCTGAAATCAGCTTTTCCAGAAGAAAGTGTGAAACCGTATTTGCGAATAGTTTAATTTACAGTTTCATAATAATATATAAAACATAAATAAAAGAAATGTATAATATAGTATAATATAATGTGTAAGTTAATACATTTTTTGCCCTTCTTTCTCAGAAATTAACTAGAAATCCAAAATTAAAATTTTTTTTTTCCAAACATCTTGTAGAAGGAAAGCTAGGAAAAGAGGAAAAGATTAATTCGGTAAAATGAAAATTTCGAACGTTGTAAATAAGCTGTATGATATGTTAGTGTGAACATAGATTTTTGTAAAATAGAAAATTGAATTGGAATTTCACGATTAGAAGTCTTTGTAAATGTATTTTTACTTCGCATATTTTCGATATTGCATACGTTCTGTATTTTCTACTCAAGTGGTGTATAAACGAGAACTGCATATTTCATGCATATTTAATGCGTTTATTTCGCAAAATCCGTACTGTTCCGTGTACTATCTCTGTATTATTCCTGATAAATATTTACTCGTTTCGGATAATCGTCCGACAATTATGCGCGCATGAAGCATCGATGCTGTCGGTGAGAAGTAATGAACCGTTCGTGGTATTAAAGTGCTAAAATTTCAATGTAATATGCTTTTTTTAACTTATTGCTTTTTATATGGTTAAAAGAGTAATCATCTTATTTTATAAAATAAATCATATATATATATATATCAGCAAAGTGAATATCTACAATTCGAGGAGATAGTTTTTATTTTAAAACAACCAGTTATTAAGAGACTCGTTATACGTGTACTTCTAACAATACATAGACATTAATACAGTGATTTATTGAAAAACGAAGTTGAGGAATTCAAGTTGGTAACATAAATTCCTAGAATAATATTACAAAAATCGTAAGTTTTAATAATGGAAGAAAACTTTGTTTCGTGCAATAATTACTAAAAATTAGACATCGTTACTCGCTAAAGGTGAGTTAAGTGGACTAGCCACGGAACTGCTCTTAATAATAAATAAACGAACTAAACGATGGTTGTTCCCTAATAAAGGGATCTCCATTAACTTTAGCCGCCGCATAATTACGGCTTTTCAACAACGACGTTACACGTCGTTCCAGTTTCAACGAATTTCGAAGCTATTTCAATCAACGGAACTAACCCAACCGTAATATTCGAGATTCAGAAGCTGAAATGGTAAACGATGTAAGTACCGAAAAAAAATTGATTTTTTTAGTGAAAAACAACTTTTGTATGAAATGCAGTGAAAGATGATATAAGGTGTTATAACTCTCGGAGTTAGTTTACATAAAGATAAATGTATAGCGTACAATTGAAATAATTCAATACATTTACTTTTCACTGTTTATTCTTATTCTAAATCATAAATGATAATTGTTCATATAAATAAAAATGTAGTTTTTTCTTCATTAGAAACGTTCACTTGTGGAACTTACACTATTCTTCAGAAATACCAAACATTTCCTTCTTCTTTAACAAGACGTATTCATGTATATAAGGTAAATTATACTTGTTATTTGTATGTCCTTTAATAGATAATTTTTTATAATTTACTCATTCCGTAAAGAAGTAGTAGCTATTACTTCTGATTATTGTATTAATTCATCCATTAATTCGTAAATTTTGATGAAACCATATATTGTTAGCATAAATTCATCAATGTATTCAGATACTTACGAACAATAGCGTATGTACATATGTCTTTAATTATGGTCTGCCTGCCTTTATAAGAGAGCCGCTAATGAAATGAACGTTGTAGAGTGTGCAGAACAACCATAAATAATAAACTAGTCCTGCAGGATACATATAATGGCGTGATCGTCGGAATTCCTCGAACATTAGAGTATGGAGGGCGCCTTCGGCCCTAAATCGATCGAACTTTTTCCAGGTCGGTGCATATTTCAGATGGCACCGATGCCAGCAGATAGGATACACGTAATGGCCGGGCCTGGACATGACGAATTGCGGTACTGCTACATTTCGGTTAGATAGCGTTCATTAAAAAAATATACGGTTACTTGTGCCACCGTATTCGCACGTGGATAAACATACGGGACTATTCTTCAGGTGAATAATTATTCAAACGATTAACAAAGTTAGAAATTACGTTTGTAGCAGAAATTATTTGTATTTAATTCCCAATATGTGATTTTAGTGGATGATTCTTTACATGATTGTCAGTGATTACACGATTATCACGAAGATAAAGTTTGTACGTACCCCTCTAGTTCTGGTCTTTAGAGATTAGAATTAATAAGGTTTGAACCTCCTTAGTTGTACAAAGCATATACATAAAGTTTAAATCATTTTCCTTTATGAGTTTAAGCTCACAATCAGTCATTCGTATCAACGTCATATACGTATAATATTTATTAATGATATTTTCTAAACGAATGGTACGTAGGTGGATAAGTCTCTTATATACTAGTTATTGGTTTTCGAAATGTTTTTTCTGGTCATATCAACTTCGAAAATGAACTTACCAAATGATCGCAATTCAGTCATTGAAATATCAGTAATGTTGGATCTATCTTCCCATGTCAAATGTAAAAACATGTTTTTTATTTCAATACAACAACTTCAACAATCTTACGTTACCTCCTATCACGTCTATAAATCGTCAATCAACAACTTCAAGACCCTGAAATTTACGTATAATCCATTAAATTAATCCAGATGATCATCTGCAAACCATCTTATCATCTCAACATCCA
This sequence comes from Bombus terrestris, assembly GCF_910591885.1. Taxonomy (NCBI): domain Eukaryota; kingdom Metazoa; phylum Arthropoda; class Insecta; order Hymenoptera; family Apidae; genus Bombus; species Bombus terrestris. Next base: position 10,385,216 of record NC_063277.1, read on the forward strand.
GCCGATAAAATTAAAATTCCTCGTCGTTCGAATAATTATAACCACTATCCTGTTCATCCCTAAAATAGTGAGTCGTAGAAAAAAGCAGAAAAGGAAGAGAAAAAAGAGAGAAGAAGTGAAAAAAAAGAAGAGACGAAGGAGAGAAAGAATCGCATGTCCCTCCCCACTGTTAGCACAGTGGTGCATACCTATTTGCGACAGTTGGTCCGCTGCCAAGATTGCTGATTCCCCGCGGCTATCGTAGTACCACTGTTCCACCTTTTTCGGCCGAATACGTAAATCTATTGTGTCGCCAACGACGGAGCGCATATACGCGAGCCAAATACTCCGGCATGTTCCGTGAACGGCCTACGTTCTCTCCTAGAATCTCCTGGCTGGCTCGGTTGGGCTCTACCTGAAATATTTCAATTTTCCAAAAATTTTCACCCTCCAACCGGTCGTCGTTCGTCCGACGACCAATCCAACCCCTATGCCCCGTTATTTCGCGGAAATGAGCGGCCAGTGGGATGGCTAACGAGTTGTTTTGCAAAGGAAAAAAGGAATAGATTCGAAGACACAACCAGGAGTTGCTGGTATATCCCTAAATGAACGTCTCTGAATGAAAGGTGCGGTCGTCGACTGAAACGTTGATCCGTTGAGGTAATCCTTTAGGATGATCTTTCGTTAACAAATGGGAAGAGATAGACAAGTTGATGTGACCAAGAAAGAGATTTAACGTTTACACTGTGACATTTTGTTATAGTATAATGCTATTACATGCTCGTTCATCGCAGCATTCGATTTTTAATTCGCGTGTAATTAAAATTTATTCTTCTTTCAGAGATTTGATAAGTTGTGGTGAAGTTATTATGCGATATAGCTATGAAAGTTAAGTTTGTGATACACTTTAGTTTATAAGAATTAGGGAAAACGAGAGAAATCTGAGAAGTGAAAAAGTTATTCGACACGATAAGTCTCTCTTATGAATGTGACTTAAATGTAACTATAACAACATTTAGAAGAATTAATTAAGGATGAAATTGATATTGCAACAGTTTTTTCGAATTTTTCATCCGGTAGTATAAAATGAGAAAAGAATAAAATATAATGTCAAGAATATTGTTCAATTAAACAGTATTCTTTCATGTCCACTTTTAGTTTTTCGCTAATTTCCGCATTAAACCGTGGAAAATAGATCCTCGTGGTGCGAAAGTTTTTACGTCCAGTCTCGTTCACTCGTTCATTCTCGGAGTCATTTCTTTTCCTCCTCGGTGAATTGGCCATTTCGTGCCGTAGAAATAGCAATTGCAAGTATGAATTCTAATTGGCAACGGTACAGAATGTTCCATAATAAATGACACGGTTGGGAATCAAAAATAGCAAATTGGGAAAGCTGAGCGAAGATATAAAGAAATTAAAAAATGAAATTAACAGCAATGAAATTAATTATGTATCTTACACATATATAATACAAGTAAAGATACTCCAATCATAAACACTCAGTTGCTTTCAATTTGCAAACATTTAATAGATAAATGTAAATATTGAATATCCCAAGATGGAAGAAAATATCAAAAATATCAAATTCATAGTTACTCAAACTCCAAAGAATTATTCAAAAATTTTCGATTCACAGGGTACTAAATTTAACGAGTTAAAGTTTATAAACTACTTACTATTAATTCATAAAGCTAAAATATAACATAATTTAAATTTTGACATTTCTTAAATTGTATTGTACAGACAGAAAATATTCATTCTGCATATTATATTTCTTATAATTTTTAGATAAAATTGATTTGTCCTAGAAGGTGTACTATTTATAATTAAAATTCTTTATTATGTCGAAATTCAGTCGCCAATGATAACGCAAATTTATTTCGTACCTTACATTTTCAGTTTATCATTGGCAAACTTTTTATTATACGATTTGTTACAAAACAATTTATATTTAACGAGGCGGGTAGTTCCATTTCCTTGTTCTTTTCCAAGTATCTTCGTCATTCGTTCTCTAATGGAACGTTGATTTTCGAACCGTGATGTTCGTAAGCGACGTTGATCATAAACCGAAAATTATTCTTATTATTATCTTTATTATTATTATTATCGGCGCTCTTTTTCCCACCCAAGGCAAGGCGAAAGAAAGTTCGGAAGGTCGACGTTTGCATTCATTTGCATCCGCGGCTGAAATTTATTGAGTTCAGGGAACTGGAACACGTGCAAAAGCGTTCCAGCTTGCCAGTTCCGGATCCTCGTTTCTAAACTGCACTGCTGCAAGCCCTGGTCATGAAAAATTGTACAGTTTGAGGGAACGCATTTAAACTCCCATCTGCAACATAATTAGCGGGAAAACTTTTGACATTTGAATTCGACGAAATACCTTGAAAATAGTGCGTGAACTGTATTCACGATTGAATTATGCCTTAGACGGTTTGTGTTTAGAAAAATAATAAATTAGGAAATTAATATTTCAATTTTAATTATATCTCTGCATTTAAAATACAATTTCAATAAAATCATATAAATATACAAATTAATCAATATTTCTTGGGTAGATAATGTCATAGACACTTCTATAAAGAACTAGTATTTTAATGTCCATCATTTCTTTAACTTTTGATTGATGCACGTCAAACACAAAGAATGCTCTATTCATTGGACCGATGCGAAAATGTCAATTACCCTTTAATTGAAAGATATTCCGAGCGGTTACTCCATTAATTTTCTTATAATTGTTATAAAATGCTTCCAAATCAAACATAGGACCTTCACAAATAACCACCTAAGATACCATTATAAACTAAAATAAATGTGGTAAAATAACTCCAAACTAAACATAGAATCTCCATTCTTCTTAACTTAAACTTAAAGCACAAACTTAAACTTGACAGCATGGGAATTCTAAATTTAAGCCACTTTATCGTCTGAAAAATCGATGCATTCAAAATTTAGAACGTCTGAGCTAATTATTTTCCTTCTAGGAGTATCGATCGCGTAAATCGGAATAATCGAAGTGCTAAAATTCACGAAGAGATTCCTGGTTCCGCTGTTCTGTGCACGTCTTGGCCCTGAACCCTTCGAGGTACAATGACAATGAAAATGGCGGTAGAACGAACGCGTAAAGGCGGTTCGTTGCGAGGGTGGCCACGAAAGCCACTCGATAAAAGGTCGTTCCGGAGATCTTGAGTGGCTGCGTCTTTTCCTTCTTTACTTTTCCTTCTTCTCCTTTTTTATGAAGGCCAAGGACGAACAGCTTAGATAAATGTGGTCGCTGGTACGAAAGAAAGGGAAGCGCACGATCGAAACGTGAAGCGTTACGACTGAGGGTCGATTATCCCGGGCAAGAGAGCAGAACGTGGCTGTTCTGAAAATTGCCGTCACGCATAATCGATCTGGAAAGCCAGATATTGAACGGATGGAAGATCTCGGATTTCTTGGTACGGATTTAATTCGTTAATAGACCTTGGAAATAAAATGGGATTAAGTGGTCTATAACCTATTTCTGCAATGAGAAAAGTAGTTTTTGTTAGCGGATAATATTTCACAGAAGCAGTAAAATTTCGGATCATCTTTAAAACACGATATTTTCACTTTAAGATATGATTTTACAGGTTAGTGTGTTTATTTTATTTATATGTATTTATATGTATGTCTTTATATTCTTTATAGAGGTATACATCAAGACGAACATGAACGTATAAAATAAATGCGCGAAGGACAAATAGGAAATTTCAATCCAACATACAAAATACATAATTACGGTACATATTTTATAGTGCAAGGTATGTGTTCAATTCAAGCGTGAAGTGTATCTGTACGATAAATATAAAATGTAAAACACACAGCGGAAAGTATAAGTTGTAAAGGGAAAACTACATGTAAATAAGCAGGAAACTTAGAAAGTACGAGATGTGTGAAGATTGAAATGCAAACTATGAACAGCGAAGAGTAAAAATCGGAACATGAAATATAAAGTACAAAACGTGAAATTTAAAGCGCCACGCAGAGATTATAAATTGCAAACTTGAAAGTCTTTTTAACTTTGAATCTTTAATTCCTTATTTTGAATTTTTTAGTTGAAATCTAAAAGGCTATATCCCAAAATTCGAACATGGATTTCAAACTGTAACTTTTATTTGCTGTCTTTTTCGATCCGAATCTTTTTTCGTCCAACAGTTCTCCCAAAATCAAACTTGGATTCAATAAAAAAATGTTATGGTTCAAAATATTTATAAAATACTCTTCTTATATTATGTATCTGTAAAATATTTATTAAGTAATCCCTTCATCGAGAAAATTGACATAATTTTCGTGTCATAGGAAAATTATAATCAAGTTCGATGTCATTGAATTTAATTAAATTTTGCTACGTGTTTCACGCTAATTGTAAGCTGAAATTCGATAATGTATTATGTTTTATTATTACCGCATTTGATATACGAAAGTGAACCAGCTTAACTGTTATCCGATTCTATTTACTATTTCCATGTTTTGCAAACTCATTAACTGGCTTTTCGCTTATCAAATTAAACATTTTGACGATAATAAATCACGACACATTGTAGCATTAAATTTCACTTGTGTTGCATTTTCATTAACTCATTTATGTGTTTGCTTTGAGATGTCGTTAACAATTAATAGATTGCATCATCGATATCGTACGTGATAATAATTCTTGTTTTTTATTGAACATTTGAAATCTCAATGGAAATTTAATGGAATTTAATCAAATGTAATGTATCAAATATGGAAAAAAGACTATCTATACTCGGCATATCGTTTTATTCTTCATAAATGATAGCTTCAATAACAAATCTACAATGTTCATTATTTATCTAGCTGCTACTAGCTCTAGCTGTAATAATAAACAAAATAAATAATATTATATTTTCGCAATAAATAGTTTTTATACATCGACGTATTTTACACACAACTATATCTAAAGATATAAAACGATGTAATATTTTATTATTATTCTACAATTATATAATTCTATTCAAATTCGGAATATCTTACTTGTCGTATAAAATAATTCAATATTCACATTATCATACAATAATTTATTATAAGTGTAGCAATACATTTTTCCTAATATTCAGAAAAATTATGTATTTAATGGTTGATTGGAATCTCAAACAGTGCGGTATTTATGGCCAAAACATCAGGTGCTATACAGATCGAAGGAAATTGTTTCTTTTTCCGGTTGTCACCCAGGTTTCACCCAATAAGTGTCGAACGATCAGGACAGAACCTAGACTTGACCAAACTAGATCGAAGTTGATTCCAGTGCAGACGAGACCAGACTAGACGAACGACGATGAGATTCAATCCGATAGGCGAGAGTTTCACACTTCTCCGTTTGCCGCACCTGTACGCAGGACATTCCTAACGAGGTAAATATGAGGGAATCGGCTGGATCTCTTAGAATAGGATATCCCAACGGTGTAGATGCAACCCACGTAGCAACACGGAGCCCAAGAAGAAATAGGAAATGTGGAGGGGCTTCGAGTTTCGAGTTTCGCCCGAGCTTTCACAATATCCATAGCGAATCGCCTTGTATTCACCTTTTCTCGCGTTAACCCCTCCCTCGGTTTCTCGGGTTTGCTCGCGTTGCTTTCGTTTCTTCTCTCAACCCTTGTTTGCGCCTCTCGTGTTTTGTGTAGAGCTTTCGAATACTCCTGCCGCTTGTTCAGAACGCATGAAATCAGAGAAGAGGTTCGAGACTTGAATTCATTGGTAAAAAAAAAAATGCATCGTTTTAAGCGTCTATTCAGAAAACATTCGAATTAGGATTATTTCTGTAAAATATTTCGTGGGATCACTCATAGACATCTTCCATAAATTTATTATGCGTGTTATACGAAACATTTTAAAATTTCATTATTAAGTAACTATATTAATATTATTTTTGAACAAGTTTGAGAGTGTACAGAGAAATTTTTCTCTTGTTTAACAGTTACTCTCTTTTTAAAGGATTACAGTAGAATTCCATTCATATGAACTTGTCGGGGGACAAACTTGTAGTTTCTGTAAAATTTCCGGCTATGATCCTTTGCACACGTTCGGATAAGTTAATTCAACCAACAGGAAATCATTTAATTGTAATCATCACATTGATTATAATTTCGTTCAGATAGATGCAGATAGATTAGTTAAGATTATTTATTATTTAGAAACTATATAGTAGAACTTCGGTATAGATTGAAAGTGCCTTTGTAAGCTGCAATAAAAATGCTAAACAAAGAAATCTTAATTTAAAAGCAACCTATTTAAAAGAAACTTAGTCCGCGTGTCCTTCCTTCACATGTCAAAATAAAAGAAATAAACTTAAATTCCGTGTAGTTTTTAGAAGATCTGTAAAAGTCTTTCGCACAGGGCGATGCTAAAGGGGAAAAAATTCAAGGATTGACAGTGGAAATACGGTGAAAGTAGTGATTTTTCAATCTTGCAATCCACTGTCGAGCGTCTATCGCTGAAAAGCGGAATTTACATCCTTAAGCTGTGTCCTGCGGCAAAAGGGACACGAGGATTAAGTGTAAAAAGATTACATGAAACTTACGTAAAGTCTAAATATTTTAGAGAAGATTACATTTATCCTATCGATTTTCTTTTAAGTAGCTGCTTTTTATCATGAATGTATGATACCCGGCTCTATGAAATTATAAGAAATTTTTAAGCAAAAAATAGTCGGAGCAAAAATTTTGTCCCAGAAGAACAGTATCGCACATCAAAATATTCAATGAAAAATATGGAAGTATCAAAGTGATTTGTCATGAAATGATATTGTAAATAAGTAGAACATTTTTTTATCTAAATATTGTGATGTTAGAGGTAGTACTTTTTTCTTCTTAATTTATAAATTATAAGTAAAATAATAAATAGAGGAGAATTACTGCCAAAAACCAATTATCTGTACCTATATGTACTTAATTTCAAAAACTTTTATATCAATTAGAATGAAAAACTGACATAAAAATACAGTGAACCATTTATACACATGAATAGCCATGTTAATCATATAACAAGTATTAAATATGATGCCAGTATAGATAATTGACTGTTTAAATATACTGAATATTTTGTAGCTTCTATATTTTAATATCTGTTTCCAATTTTGCCAATATGACGATGAGTCTCATAACAGTGTCACAGAAATTCCAAAATATTTCATACAACACAGACGATATCATTGTAATAAATCATAAAAGGTACCTAGAAGTGTTCGAATGCTTCTATGAGGCTGTGCAATACTGTGCATATTAAACTGACAATTAACTTGTTTGATGTCCAGCCACTTTTTCAGGAAAATGAAGTTTCATACGCCAAAAAGTCATTCCATCGTGTCGAATATCTCACTTGCACTGTGAATTATGAGCAGTACGAAGATAGACCGAATATCATAGCTTTAATCATTTGGCGATCTATCCTTAGGAAGGAAAACTGAAGAAACTCGGCCGAATCTAGACACTAGAATGCCCGAGGCTTTTTCTGATATGGATGGAATCAATGAGATGGGGATAAATCAGGGGACCGTGCACTTTGTGGCGGAATGTTCGACTAGTTTAATCACAGAAAGTGCTGATCGAAGGCCTCGGGACCAATTTCCAGTGTATTCTCTAGAGCTGCTGGATGGAGCTTACCGATCAAAGTTGAACGATGAATTGTTCCGCGTTGTCCTTGATGCCCGCGATTGAAAGGAGAATGCTTTCTTTTTGGGAGGAGGCTGTGCACTCACGAGTCATGATCGAAGCCAAACGAATTTCTTTCTTATTTGCTGTATCCACGAAGGAGGGCGAAGTAACTGTTGGATCGATGTAACGTCGCTATACGGGGTGTCCCGTAACACGTAAGACCTGCTCCAAGGGTTCATGCAGAATTAGGAAACGATTAGGATGTGAATACAATTAGAGAAATACAATAAACTATATGCAGAGATTTTTTTAGAAGAGAATTAAAAGCTTTAAAGTTTCGTATTTGATGTTAAGAGTAACTTCCAGTAGTTTAGGTCAATATAATTTCAACCACGGCGGAACTAGGGTTATCGAGCATTCATTATCAGTCATTACAGAATGATTTAGTATTCACACTATTGTACGTCGCATCTAATTTTTACATCGCAATAAAAAAGTATAGTTAGCAAAATTGACTAACTAATAAATAAAATTCAATTTATTAATTAATAAAGATTTTGGACTACAATAAGAAATTATGGATATTTTCGCAGATAGATCAAGTATTAACAAATTAGAAACCTTGCATTATATTCGTATACCTGCATTTTATTGTGTTCTAAAGTTATATTATGATATTTCGTATTTCATTAGCATGTTTCTAAGGCAGCTGACGCTGCGCCGACCTAATCTACTATCTATCTACGCTTCTATCTATAGCGCTGACTAGATGTCATAACGAATACTATGCTTTGGATATTTCATATGTTTCATATTATACGTATTTTGTATATTTTTACAACTTTGCATTTTCCATAAATGCATAAATATCTAGAATCTAATGATCATAAAAAGATTATTGATAATATTCACTCAAACGAATAAAAAATATTTGCACAAAGATAGAAATTTCAATGTCGATAGTATGGAGATAATATAGAACGTGATCGATGAACCATTGGAAATTTTAGCAGCGTGCAGAAACTAACTGTAAAGGGACTATGTTTAGGGTACGAACCGGGAAAGGTAATCGATTCCAGACATTCGAATTACTACCGTGAAGTTTACGCAACTGCCTCGTTAATTTGGCAATGTCAGTAGCACTTGAACTCTGAATTATTCCAGATTCCATAGACTGATTCTATTCATTACACGTTTCCGCGTTTGTGCGCCATGTAATGTGAGACTTAATATCGTAACATTTAATAAAATGGCGAAGTAAGTCAGATAGTGAATTAGGAAGGAGGCATTTAGCATAGTAAATGAATTCAACTTGCAGATAGAAATTTAAATTTACATAGGAAATATAGTTTATAAAATTATTTCTTTATCTAATATTTATTACTAAATGCATATTTTATATTCACTAGTGAAGGTAAAACAGATTCCTTTCCTCTTTTTTAATTTATAACAAAATTCTCAGAAACATTTTTATCTAAATTCTTTCTCATAAAATACAGAATGCACTTCCTCCCACTGCGCAATATATAACGTCAAACTATATCAATCTACTAATAGCCGAATTAAAGTAATTCGAAATCAAAACACACTTTATCCTCACAATAAACATATAAATTTCCAACTCATTCCGTACTCTTTCCTATGTTAAAAGCACTCTCGAAAAAATCCTCTTTCAAAGAATCAAAACCCTGATTCATTCTTGTTCGCTATTTAACTCTTTCCCTGCCTCTCGAACGCTTCTCCAGTCGAGTAATCTGGCAAGCGAATTAACCCTTTGTGCCTTTCGATAGTCCACAGAGCTGCAACAGACAGAGGCCATCAGTAGGCAGCGGTACGATCGCGTCGTTCAGCGCAGTAACCGCGTACCTTTTGCAAATTCCACTGGGTGAGCCTGCGAGTCGCTGGCTACAGCCCCATGTGGTTCTCGCTGTGTAGAACCAGAACACCGCGTGCCGACATAACTTTCCTGCATCGTTACGTGCCACGTATGTACGACGAATTTCTAGCTATAGGAGTTTTCCCTCGAACGAAACTGTTGTAACGTGTGTAACGCGAGTGCGTGCACGTTCCCGCCAGGATTGTATATGCGGATGAAGAACCAAGGAAACGGGACAGGAATAACCGTGAGTGTAACTTTCCTTCTTTATGCTTTCAAGTGCTTAGGACAGTTCATATGTGTCGTTCAGTGCGTTTCACTACTTAGCATACACGTTTATGATGCAATACATGAGGATAAGCGACATACTGTTTCGCAATATTCCTTTTTACTCTTTTTTTATTGATAGTTAAGGATTCAAGTTAAGATAGTTTGTATTATAGTAGAACGATGTTTATCCGAACTCTATTTTAATACATCATAATTCTAACTGTATTGTGGTTGTAGTTGCAATTTGTTCAATAAAGTTTAACGTACGATATAACATAACATATTCTCATCACGGAGAAGGACAGAGCAAACGTTTCAGGTATATGTTACTAAATTGGATAGAAGCTATTCGGGTAAAAAAAGAAAAAGGTTTTGTTCATTTAAAATAAATTAGAGGATTTTCTTTATCCCTAGAAAAATTTGTTGCGCTAAGTAATTAAACTCTCTGTTCAATTTAATTAAAAAAGGAGAGAAAAACAAAATTGCGGTCCATATTCACAGATATTTGTGGTTTCACGGAAAACAACGTGTAACGTCTTGTTTTACCCACTCTGTATAAATAACTTTGTTATAATGGTTTACATGATAATATAATATATTATGAAAGACATAGAATGTACTAAAATATGTTATGAAAACTATACAAACTATATATTAAAACACATTGCCTCTAAGCGCACACGATTTATTTCTATTAGTTTATTTCTAAAATATAGTGTGAGTTAGTAAAAACTACTATCTGAAAGAATTTATTTTTTATTGACTATATCAAAAAATGTTCGAAGTGGAATTTTATTGTATTTAAGAGAAAGCCTGGTCAGTTGAATACATTTTGATCTTTTGATGCCTTATATTTTCTGAGATATTTTAAACAGAAAGATTGAAAGTAAGTTACTCGTTACAAATTTTCGTCTCGGTTTGACGTTTAAAGCCAACTGAGGGTCGCTTTGCCATAAGGTTGTTGAATTCGTCTTTTTAGCGGCTATAACCCAGGCGTAAAAAATATATGGAGCGATTGTTAAAAACTCAAGCCCATCTTAATATCTCGGAATTTTTTATTATAGCTAACAGATGACGAATTACTTCGAGTGGTAGTTTTTATTTACTCACCCTGTATCTTAAAATTCTCAAGCTATACAGATTTTCTATAATCGGAAATACTTGCAATTTTCAGATACATTCGAATCCCTCAATTCGGAACATATTCCACTGAATCATGCTCCATCTTCTAATCTAACATTCTCTTTCATTTTTCCAGGAGCCTTTTCATTCCGGCACCGGTGCATATATTTCCAAAGAATAGCAGTTTTCCAATGCGTACGTCGACTGATGTGATACGGTGCGCCCGTTCCGCAGCTCGAGATCTCATCACGAAGATCCTGAGCAGATTCAGAATTAAGGAGAACGAAGGAAACGGAAGAAATTTTAAGCTCGACTGCGTGGAAGCACCGTTCTATTATTTGAGAGCTGCTTAACTCGTGCAAAGTAATTATGACATTTTCACCCGCGAAATTAAAACTTGATCGATTAATCATCCCATCTCCCTGTGGTTACTACCACAATCTTTAATTTTAATCTTTAAAGTTCATATTTTTCATAAAGTTAAAGAATAAATTGTTTATATTTAGCTTATTATTTTTCTCGAATGGCCATTTCCTTTTCGTTCTTTATTCGTTTATTTAACTTCTTTTGTTCGTTTCTAAATTCATGCAGATATTAATTTAAATAATATTGATCCCTTTGCCTTTATTTTTCTAATAGATATTCCATAACGTGATTTTATGATAATTTAGAAATTCTTCAATGAGAAAATTTTTCAACAGAAAAAACAATCAACCAACAATTCTACACATTTACGTTCAATCATTCATGAACAATATCAATCACGTGCAGGACGTAGAATGTGATAAGAAAATATTGAAGACTCATTGTAAAACATTTTGCATACAAAAAATGTTACTTCAAAGTTTGATCTAGTTATGTACCTTTATTTACGATTTATTGCAATTTGTATGTTTCGTCATCTTGTAATATACAGCTGAATCTTAGATGCGTTCGCAGCAATTACAGCGTCTTCAGGATTGAAGGAGTATTACTGTTAGCAGCAACAGCATCATCGTGGCGACAATTTACCGCGACGTCGCGCACGACAAATTAATTCCCGCGTTGCTAACCGTCTAACACCTTGTAAACTTCAGGATGATTAACTACCTTAACTGTGCGGGGACAATAGCTAAGACAGATAAGGCTGATTCGCGGCCTATCCTAAAGTCTATCGTGATCGCCACATTTCGACATTTCACTAATTGTAAAGGAACGTAATATTGTTCTCTGTACGTAATGGACATATAACAGTTTTCATCCATTGGATATGTATAAGAATCTGTAAAATGTCTTAAATCATCTTGCAATCGTTTTCATAAGTAAAACTTTAATAGTAAATAGAATTGTAGAAATAGATATAATCAAATGATTTAATACTAGCAGTTTTTAAAGTATTATTACTTTAGTAATATCAATAGTTACAGTTAGTTAATATAGTACTACTAATTTCGAATTATCAAGTATAATACCATATTGTAAATAATTGGTATACACGGAAAACACTTTGAGTTTTTATGAAATGTAGCTCCTGTAGTTTCAGAATAAAGGCTGTATTATAAATGAATAAAAACTCTACATTTTAATCTTCATTTAACACGTGTCTTATATAATCCTGAAATAATTATTAATTTCATTCATGATACGAGACAATATATTGCAATTTAATTTGATATGAAACAATGTTTAACTAATAGTATCATTATATGTCTTTGTGCCAATCTAATTATGTCATGGATTTCCAATAACCCTATTGAAGTTGTAGAAATCATTGTAACGCATAATTTTAGAAGTAGGTAATAATTACTTAGACAGAAATTACAAATGATAATCGAAAGTGAAAACTCTGCTGCTCAAAATATTGGACAAATAAAAATATTAATTATATCATGGTATTAAATAATTACAGTTTATAGGTCATAATATTAAACATTCCGTTAAAAGCAGGAATGGAACTCCTAGTAAATTCTGATAATGAACTATCATACTCTTATTTAAAATTTCCAACTTTTGACGTCGGGTAACACACAGAACTTACTACTTAATGAACTTCGTTGCGATGAAGGAGCAACTATAATATTTATACTCTTATTAAATTTCATATACCAAACTTTTGACAGTGTCTAATTTTCATTCCACTTAGTTCTAGTATGGAAATAATAGATCCAAAAACTACATCAAACAGTATCAAACATAGTCGATATTAGTTTTACTTCACAAATGTATCGATTAACCACGTAATAGTGGCAATCTTAAATATGATATCGTAAGTATCAAGTTTAATTTGCATATGAATCACTTATATGGAAGATATAACATAAAATATCTTAAATTGCACGCAAGCATAAATTTCTTTCATGATTTTAACGTGTTCAATTAATTATGAAAATATATCCACTCCTGTACGAGATGGATATTAATATCTTGCTAAAGTATCAAAAATATCGGCAACTCCTATACATACCAAACGGGTGTTAATTCAATACTGTATTGTATTAAACTGATATTGCTCTTAATAATAATTTGTCATTAAATAGTTTTAATATCGAATTATTTACGACTGCTGATTCTATAAAAATAATTAAGAGATTCCTTTCACCTATCAAATTGTTATAACAGAAATAGTCTATTCCAGATACTTTATATTTTCTGTATAATGTGTAATTTTTTCACATTTTCATACTTTTATATTTTGCATAAATGCATAAGCATTTCCTCCTGCATAATTATTATTACGTATCGATATCAGTCTAATCACTAGTCAAAAATTCCGCTTTCAGTCATTCTTTAAATTGATTCAATCATATTTCCACTCAGTTTCTCAACAATAATATTTTTCATATTCGAAAATCAGGAAAGTATCGCGTCTGGTTTCCCGTGAATGAAAAACGCTCTCTAATTCACCAATGCTATTGTTTCTTTGTATTCGAATCGAAATTTCTATCGCGTATGCATGAATCCAATACGTGAGCCAATCCAAACTGTGTATCCCGTGTACACAGAACGAATCGCGTCGAAATTGTCAACGCATGCACAATGTAAAAACGGCGAAGCCTGAAATATGATACTTGATATATTTAATTTTTCACAGGCGGTATCGCAGTGGCCACGATCTGACGTTCACATTTTTACGATGTCACTGGCCGTCAGCCAGCGTAAACCCGGTTTCCAACGTCGCGACTTTATCGTCGCCAGCGCCTTGTGCGTGTAACGAGCCTTGTCTCTCGTACGTAGCGCTTAACGTGTCGTAAACTTGGAATGTATCGAGCGTCGAATCGGCGTAAAAAGTAGGAAAAGTTACTATGTAGAGCGAATTACGACGATACTACACGAAACGTTTGTAAAGAGCTGTTATTAGTTATTGGATAAGAATAGTTTGAAATGTGATCTGTAACTGATAAATCATGTTATTTACAATCTAAGAGTTGGGATTAAAGCGAAAAAAAAAAAGAGAATTAGATTGGTATTACTTTTTTAGTGGGGAAGACAGTAAATTTTATATGGAACCCAGTACAAGATATTACGACTTCGATAATCATAATTTTAAGAGGTAGATAATTTATTTTAAGTTCTAAATCTGTGAATAGGATAGAGCTGTCTTCAGTATTAATAAGATAGAACTATCTAAAATGCCGTCTAGGGGGTGGCTGGAAATAATAAATTTAATAATCTAAGAAGAGATTTTTCTTTGCTATTTATATTCCCAATATAATCTTATTATATTCCCAATATTTTCTTTGCTATTTATATCTGCAATACGCTGCAAAATACGCGTGATCCAATATGTTGAATACTCGATACGGTGATAAATAATGTAAGTAATGAAATTAATTTCGTTATTTACATCGTTTACTGTTTTAACCTTTCAATTGAATAATTTCTCAATTTTATCGATAGTGCCATATTCATAATATATTCTCTACCCTTTCTACAGTAGAAATTATGTCGCTTTAAATTGAACAGTTTTTACTTCTGTTATGTATTTGTACTTAGTAATATCTGTATTAAAAGAAAAATACGTATCTGTGATTATATCGTATGAAAGTTATATTTAATTGAATCATGAAGTCACAGATTTCATAACACAAATTTTTATAGCATCAGTGAATTTTCATCCTCTTATTATGAGTTTAATTTTCAACTATTAAAAAGCGTTTTGCAAGCTTCTCAATTTATACTATGATATTTCTAAGAAATCTTCTTATCGGAAGAGCTTACATTCTTGCAAAACTTCTCTTTAACTTCCACACACCTATGATTTACATACCATTCTAAATGCAGTTTATAAAATTAAATCACTTAGCCGGGATTACAATTTACAGGCATAAAGTACGATACCAGTAGAAACACAAAAACAATTTCTTTTCGCCAGTTTGTTAAAATATGCTTTCGTCATAAAGTTTCTATCCAGTTGCCACACTCATACGTCATTCTTCCATTCTTTCATTTTTCACTAACGGCAGCTAACACTCATTAGAGAAACGAAAACAAACGAAATAAAAGGTAGCAACATCCTACGGTGGGGAGGAGGGAATGGGGATAAAAAAGAGAGAACAAGCAATGGGCAGCAATATCGACAGTACCGTGCAAGTTTTCACGCATCGTGTAAGAGGGAATTTATTTTTGGGCGTCGGGCAAACATTTCATCGGAGAGTAGTGACAAGGGCCGAAGTTATCGATTCGTAATAAATCCCTCCGTTATACCTACACGGGCAGAGCTTTTATCCGTATAATGCCGCACAATGGCCGGGCGAACCAGCCGGTCTCAAAATAATGCGGCCCTCTGCAGATTTCCAGCCGAAAATCCGCGCAACCTCCCTTCTCATAGAGAACTAGTTCGTTCTGATTCGGTAAATCGCTTTAATCTCGTCCAAATCGAGAACCGCTCCTCTATTCGAAACCTTTCGGGGCCAACGGCTGAATCGCGTGCAATATCCGTCGCTCGTTCTTGATAGGCTGACTGATTCGGGACGTTATACTTCCAGTTTGACCGCGTTAAAAAACTGCATTAGAATCGTGATTCCGCAATCATTATACCGTACTATACGCCGATTACAAACAATTCCACCATTCTTTTCCGTCAATTCAACGTAATTAAGATGGTACACCATACGTTTATACAGGATGCCTGGTAACCGGTATTACAATCGGGTACGTGAAAAAATAAGTCGAAAATATGGAATAAATTCTTTTTACATGGCGCTTCCTTTCTGAGAAACTAGGATTTGAAAATTTGTCAGGTATACTTAGACTTGACTAACTAACAACAGCGGTAAATAATTGGCAGAAGGTTAACCTGCATGTAAAAATAAGTCGAAAATGTAGAATAATATTCTTTCATAAGATGCTTTGTTTTTGAGAAAAATAAATTTGAAAACGTATCATGCGTGTGCGCTAGATCAGTTCTTAGCTAAATATGTTCAAACTTTATTTTCTTGAAAATTATGTCTGAAATAGGAAAACTTCGTTTTACATTTCTGACTTATTTTCGCATGTAGAATAACCTTCTGCTGATTATATATTAAAATATTATATGTTAAATTATGAAGATATCCATTAAATCAAAATATCTTTAGTGTAGGACGCATCAAAATATATTTAGTATATATTTAGTATACGCGCTACTACTGTAAGATACACAGTATTGAAAATTATTCCTCAAACTAAAAGAAACTTAAAGTTACTTAATCTTAATCTAACTTGTCAACCAGGTGAATGTAAAAAACATGTTTTCCTTTCGAAATCGCATGTTTTAAGGATTCTGCAATGACAAGGAACATTTTCAAATTGCAGTGCTCGAATATAAGGCCGGTATCAATACCGGATGTATTTTATATCTTCAGAGAAAGGTACACGGCGAAGAGCACCGATTTTGAACGTAAATAATCCAATGCGCGTATTATTTCGTCCAGGCTGTGCCTTGAGTTTGGACATACTGCGTTGAATAACTCACTTTAGTCATAAAATTACTAGGGGTACATTTCTAATAAAATGGGACTATTCTTTTCCTTGTCGTTCCCAATATTCGTGCTCACCTGCAGCTTTCGGAGATAGAAGAATACTTAGTAGATAAGAATACATACTAAATAAATTAAGTTCTATTAATTAATGATGCATCAACATAATTGTTAGTATTATTGGTGTAATCTTAATATAATTTTAAACTTTTATAGGAAATATTAGATGTGTTTGTTTTTGGGAAATTTCATCGCTATATCAGATTATGAATTAAACAATAATTAAAAGTTAAAAATTTATAACATAATATAAGAAATAATTTTATGATGTTAGAATACATGTATAATGCTACGATACAAAATATAGTATGTATAGAAAATGCTATATATTATAAATAAACGAGAAGTTTAAAAATTAACTAAAAAAATAGATTTTAATTTAAAGGTATTATTTTGTTATAATACATTAGTTAATATTATTTTTTAATTTATCCATTATTACTTGTATATTATCGTTTCCTATTTATTTTAATTTTCTTTATCATTATAATATGCTCTCCTTTGAACTACTTCCAACCACAGTTAAAATTCCTTTCTATATATCTTATCCTTTTACGTATTTTGTCATGCTAACTTAATAATATGTAAATTCATTCATTCACAAATTCAAGCCTCATTTTATCATTACTTTAATTCTTTGTCAACCCATATTAAGAAATACTTAAAGTTCAGCTCTATGAAAAGCATAGTTATGAACAGCTTTGCTTTTTAAGACACTATAAGCTTAGCACGAACGTTAATGTACCCTGTTTAACGTCTCCCATTACAGTCTTAATGAACACTTTTCTTCTCCTTATCTTGGTCCGTTCTGTCTCGTTGTCTATCTCATTTTCTCCTGTCTCTTTGCCTCAGCCAAGCATTCTTAAACTGGCCAAGATATCGATGCTTTTCGTGTAGTTACAGTACACTCTCCATTAGCATTTTGTTTCCCGGGCAATAGATACCGGAGATTCCATGTTGCCTCTTGTAACGAGATCGCCTCGTTACTGATATAACAAGCAATTTCTTCCACTGTTTAAAGCGAAACCATTTTTTACATTCAACCCAGTTAAAATAAACAGAGTACAAACGTATGTCTTAGAGTGGAATCGGGACAAAGTTGAACGGGAAGCCTTTGTGCTTCATAGCGAACGTCTGTTTGCTTTGTAAATAAATATCATCTTTAGTATATTGTAATTGTAGGATAAAGTAGAATAGAAATTTATATTAACGTAAACGATGTTAGCAATTTTAAGAAGAGGATATTTTAGTGAAAAGATGAAATAATGCGAAGAGGTATCAATAATAATTATATTACAAATGTTTAAACTTTAAAAATATAATGATACAAAAATATATACGTAGAAGATGTACATAATATGTAAAAATATATAAAATATCCAAAGTAAAATAAAATTACTTACCATATTATTTATATAGCAGATGAAATAAATTTCTATTTAAAATTACGTTATTTCGATTGTATGTACGAAAATATAAATTGTATAAACTTGTAACAATCTTAAACATAAAACATTCGAGTTTAATTATTGTGAAACGAATAGATTAAAGCAGCATAGTTGTAAAAAATTAAGTTCTTCATTATGAAGTCACTTCTCCTATGTAAATGTACTACTCTTCCCCTTCTACCTTAATTAATTTACTTCCTATTACCATAGCAACACATGAGCTGTTTCTACGAATTTATACAACGAAGGGACTCGTGAAACTCATCTGTAATTATGAAGTTGTTTAACCGACTTGTGTAATTTCACCTTGCACTATGCACTAGGTACATAATGCAATATCCTGTTGAAGAGCCTGTAAAATTAAACGTATGTAAATTGCAATGATTCATTGCACTGTTTGAGAAAAAGTCTTTAGTCCTTCCAATAAACCGTGTATGAACATTTTCTCTTTCATAAAAATGTAGGAGTTAAAAAAAAATAAACTGCGTAATAAAATAGTTAAAAAGTTTTAATAAATATCATTGAGATTGAAGTATTTATTATTTTATGACATTATAACATTTGTACTCTTGCTATGTTCCATTTTATCAAAGTGATTTATAACAATTTATGAACTTTACATTACCAGTGACTATTGAACTGTAATATGAGCTTGAAAATTAATCCTACAAATTATTTTACTTTGTTAGGAATAACTCACCCTTATTCTTATTCATTGAACAATTTTTCCCTTCCACATGTAGTACACGATTGCTACACTTTAGATTTATATGTAGAGTTGAATTGCTCGTCTTGGTTGACGTATATAATAGAAGACTTCAGAATGTCACTTAAGCGAAAAGTTTCGAAGTGATCAGGAAAGAATCGTCGGGAAATCTCAGGGGTATCTGAAGCCGTCGGGCAACTTGTAGGATTTCGTGTCATGGATCCGAACATTCGTTGAAATCTTGGCCCCGGCGATGCGCAGTGAGCCGCGAATTGCCATGATAAATTCATAGGCAATTCTTATGCGGCGGCGAGGAGAAGGAATTTCGCGGTAGTCATTTTTTCCACTCGTCCCGTTAAAATTTTTATAACATTCGGGAATACACGTGGAAACGATAAGTACAACTCGTATTTCTCCGGATGGAAAAGAAATTAATAGCGATCCGTGAGGTCGTCCTACGCAATAACAACAAAATAAAACAAAGAATTTGATGGTTGCTTTCATCCAGAAAAGAATAAAATTGGCTGAAATGAAGCACTCGTTATTTTAGCTAAAGCTAGTTAAAACTTGCGTGACGGGTTAATCCAAAAGCTTCGTTAACTGATTCCTCGTTAAATTTTATGAGTCAGTGAAATTGCGCTTGTAGATACATAATATATAATAGTTTTAGACATATTATGAAGATCTGTCGCAAACATTGAAAAATGGAATGTATTCATTTCTCAAAATGAATTGAACAATAATCTTCGTCAATTTTTATACCTTCTGTTTAATAAATTACATTTAATTTCATTACAGAAATAACAATAAATGTAAAATAATCTTTTGTCTTATGAAATATAATACACAGTATTCTCTAGTGTTTATAGAATATTGATATAGTAATTAATCAGTCTGCTATATTATACTACTTATGTCCTACTTAAAGAACAACCGGTTAATTGATTATTTCTCAGTTAGTATTAGACACACGAAGATGTAATATATTATGTAGGTTATTTAATCTTCGAATATTCAATTCTATTTATCATTCTATATCTTATACGACAAAGATTTAACATTAACATTAATTATTTTTATCATTTCATATTAAATTATTTTAATTATTATTATTATTTTAAATAACCACGAACGAACTAATTCTGAACGGAATTTCTTGTTCATTTCAGACTTTAAAAAAGGTAGTCATGATCTGCAACATAAATTAATCACTCTTACCGAGTCACGACACATTTATCATGTTGCTTGAAGAGGTTCAATCCCGTCGGGCGCTTTAACTGTTACGTTGCAACTACTTTTTGATTTCAACGAACGTCTCTCAGCCTTCGTTGCCTCTAAACAAAGACACGAAAGATGAAATGGAAACGGAGGAACAGGTAGGAAGCATTTTGTGTGTAACGGATGAGAAGCTGACGAGCACGAGCGGTTACTGGAAGCCTGGAGGTTTTCAAGTGGACGGTGCACCTTTCCTCTGGGAACGGTGATACAATCTGAGCTTTGCTGACAGTTTTCTCGCCTGAACCCCCACGAAGTATCTTCGGTGTCTTGCGTCTTCATCGCCCCGTTGCTTTCACCCCCCATCCTGGTTAGTGATGGCCTCAAGATGCTTCCAATCGTATACGATGCATGTCCAAACTTTGTAAGTATAATAGATAGTATTACCTATATATACATTACAGACTAAAAATTCGATATCACAACGATATATGTTTCATAGAATAAAAAATTTCAAAAGATGTCAATTTAAAAGTATACTATACTTTCTAGTATTTTTTAGTCGAAAATTTATTGAAGTAAAGAAAGTTGTTAGTAATATCTGTGGTATGTTATTTCAGACCAATGATATAATTAATAGAAACTATACGAAATGAACAAGATTGGCAAACAGGAAATTTGGTATAAATATCGCTATATAACTTGGAAAGCGATTTCAAATTTTTCGCTGCCAGTAAATATTTCAAAGAATATTATTTATTTGCTACAATATGAATTTTAATGAAACTGCATGGAGCTAGAATGATTGAAAATATTCGATACGCATTTTCCTTATTTTTTTTTTAATATATGTATACTGAATGTGTGTTTCTTCTGTGAGTAAATATTTATATTTCAGGGATGAAATTACTCTCTAAAATTAGAGATGGTATTTTATTTCCTTGAGAAGAATACTGTATAATTCTCTCGAATTATTCCTACAAATGTTATTAATTAGTATAACTCGAAGATGAGTGGAGATTTCAAAAAGGATTAAATTCGGGACTTGCCAGTTTAATAAAATATTTATACATATTATGTTTGAAGAATTATAAAACAATAAAATGTTTTAATCATTACTTTGAAACGATTATAATTGGGATATTATAGACTGGTATTAATTATTCCATTCTCACGATAGTTGTATGGCTACATATTGAAAATTATGAAATACAATATTACTCTCATGAGAAGTTAATCATAAAATTAAGGATACGTTACATTCCATTCGTAAACTATTCTCACATGCTCCTAAATATTAAAATATTTGTATCACATTGCATTTACTTGTGAAATTGTACGAATATTTCATTTATGTTCTTTATTTATTTATTTACTGTATGTATATCATCCAATAGATGCAAATATAAATAATCAATGATAAATATTTATAAATGCCAAATAATTTAAGAAATAATAAATAAGAAATATAAAATTAAAAAATATAAAATATATAAATTTGAACATTTCAGATCTTTCTTTAAAGACTTTCAAAATTGTCAGAACTTTCAAGGCTTCCACCGCTTTCAAGGTAAGTTATTTTTCAGGTGCAAAACTTTCAAGGCTCTAAAAGTCTATAAGAGAGATAGTTTAACAAATTCTTGTAAAATACTTTAATATTTAGTAATTTGCAACTCTTGATAACTATCAGAGATAACTATGAGAGACTGTAGTTCATTCAATTATTTTGTTTGTTATATTATTGTTAACCAATTGATTGTTTAAGATTTTCACGACTCTTCGCAATTTGTAATAGTTCAGAACTTTCGAAACTTATAAAACTATGGATACTTCTATAATATTTAAGATCTCTTTCCGATAATATCATTCGATTCCAACACTTTCTTTACTAATTGCTTTTTTACAATTCTAGTAATTCTTTTCTAATAATTCTACATTAAATCTTGCGATCTAATAATGTCATTTTAATAAATACTTATGTTTAATTCTACATAGTTAAGGGATAATGAATATATTCCATTTCCCTATGAATCTTTCATAAAAAATTCAGATACATGTATTGTTATATCTCTTAAACAATTCGTATCTCTTAAACAAATAACATTCTTCGAAATGTGTACATTAGTAAAAACTAAACAAACTTTTTACTGGCCCCTATAATAATCACTACATTTAACATACTGACGCCTACATCTCCAAAACAATTGATCTGCCTAAATTTCATCAGATTCTCAAAAGCATCAAAAACCTCGAACCATTTCATTTCTTGCAATCTTTCGTAAATTGATTAAGACACCGTTACGTTCAGTGAGATTTTCTAAGAACCGAAAGTCTCTGGTACGAACAGCAAGAGTTGCACGAGAAAACGTGCAACAAAGAGATTCGAACGCCCATCACTACAGGGTGGCTATGGTTGGCCGCCGATTCGTTTTCTGTCCTCTTCCACGGCCTTCCAACCGTCTGCGTCCTCCAGTTTTTCTCTTTTTCTTCGGCTACAGCGATTCCACGCGGCGGTACCTCTTGCCGCACGGGAATCCCCCCTGACACGCAGAATGGATGACTCGAGAATTTCATCTCGTAGCCCCTTGCTCGCCTTTCCCTCTTCTTAGCCGGCTTCTCTCGCTCGTTTCTCTTACCTTTCCTGTCTCTTTCTTTCTTGTTTCTTTTTCTCTTGTTTCTGTTTTCTTCCATTTTCTCCCCTCCCCGAGCTCCAAGAAAGTCTGAGACCGTCAAACCGTTTCAAAATCGACGCGTTTCTTCCGAGGTTTTGTTCTCTGTTAATAGGGATCTCGGGCTTCCGAGTAAGCCACGCGTGATAGAATTCGGATCCCAACGTTTCGCCGGG
The DNA here is from genome assembly GCF_910591885.1 of Bombus terrestris. Lineage (NCBI taxonomy): Eukaryota > Metazoa > Arthropoda > Insecta > Hymenoptera > Apidae > Bombus > Bombus terrestris. The sequence goes on from NC_063277.1 coordinate 10,408,304, forward strand.
TATTGTCATCAAAGTTAGATGAGAAACTGATATCGAGCTGTTTCATCGTCGATATAAGCTTCTCCATCGACCTTGATGAAGGGAACACTTATCCCTCCGCTGGTTAAACGCTGATGTTCAAACACGGTCGTTTCAGATTTATGTAGCTTTAGGCGATTTAAATAATATTCACATTAAGTATCTTAAGACTAACCAGCTTTTACTTTGGTTCTGATTGATCAATTTTTAGAGGATGAAATACGCTGAGGGATTTAATAGATATTTTAAGTTGTTCTAATTATATCGTTATGTTACAGATAGAGATTTATGTATATTTGGAAGATTATTAACATTGAATGCCTTTAAGATATCAATTTTTATATTTGATTTGGTTATTTCGAAGATTTTTAAAGGATAAAATATACTGATGAAATAATATTAGAAATGACAATAGTAGATATAATGTGTAATAATGTCGTGAAATATTTGAACCATCTGCAACAATTATCATAATTTAACGTGGTCACAAAATTGAGGATATTCACGAATAATTAAGATCCATTAATATAATTGTCCGTAGGGAACTATTTTTCCAGTTCTGTTTATAAAAACACAATACATAAATTTTTGCAGATTAATATTCACGACAACAAACAAATAGCTTAGTAATTACACTCAATGAAAATTACTACTTTTAAAATTCCTCTTGGAATGTAAAATATTGTAACATCATCATAAGCGAAGGCCGCATCAAAATGCAAGGCAGGTGTGTGGTACATTTTCATCCTATATCATTTACGACACCCGTGATCAGGATTATTTTCGATATGTCTTTACATTGACACGGGAATGAGCGTCCTTCGAACCTGGTCATTTTATTCTCCCTGTTTCGAGCCGATGCGATATCGGAAATGAATGGATTTCATTTCCAGTGACATTGGTCAGCAGATTCATTCTTTTCCCGCATAAATGCCTCCGTGGATCTACTATTCGCGCGAATACGTTTCCTCGTTGATTTATAAATATTTATTAGCTGCCAGTGCTGACAAGAAACATCCTTCGAAACTACCATCGCGTCCAGGGTAGCGGACAGCAAAAGGTACTTTCCGTAAAAATTCAAGAAAACGCGGACCTGGCAAAAGCCACGATTTTACATGTAGTTATACGGATTTACGTGGTCAGACGTCCGTTCTTTTTGGTTACTGGAGCCATAAGACACCGGCTCTCAAATAAGTAGACGAGCACAAATTGATCAATCGCTAAGATTATTACTAATCAAAGTATAAGAAAAATTAAAATAGAAAATATACGAAAAATTATATAATGCAAGAAGAAGACATTAAATTAATGTGTCAATCTTTCGTATTGTTACATTTGCTCGGTTAGTTCGGAAACATTTTAACAAATATAATACAGTGTCTCTAAATTATATCAGTTTTCCGGTGTCACATTTACATATAACCATCAAGATTATTAACTGCGACTTTACTTGTGTAATATAATATACCACATAAATAAAATATTCACCGACAATCATTCCAGATTCAATATTCTCCCAATTCTTTCTTTTCCTCAAATAGTGCTATTTCCTCCAAAATCTGTCGGAAAGTGTACGATATCTCAACATCACCGGTTCATGCAACAACCTCCAAACAGATAGATTTTTATTTTTTCGCAGTGGCACGCGATTGTTCGTAAAATGAAGTACATTTAATTCAAGTCCAAGAAGAATAACAAATAGCTATGCGTCGAATTTCTTGTACGATCATCACGGTTTTACCAAGGTTTTACGTTTCGCGTACTCGAAACTGATGTGACAGTGTAAGATTACGGGGACTCTGGTTTGAAGCATTGCCAATTTCAAACGATACAAATGGCAGCTGCACCGATACGCGAAACGTTCGGAACACACCATCCCGGATTTTGTAAATGTCCCTTGGTATTCCGTTGAATAAGGAGGATATGTCGACGGCCGCGTAGTTTTACAAGACAAGAAGTCTACGCACGTTGAATAAATATGTATGCCGTGGCTGGATGCAACGGAAGATGAAAGGAAGAGAAAGAAGCCGCTTACTCGTTTTCTATCTCCGCTTTTTCTCTTAAAGGCACGTGAATCCTCTGCTCGCGACGTAGGATAAAGCCGTTTACTCGTAACCAAATTGCGGAACAGAACGTGTAACGATTGTACAGATACTTTCTTTTTTTAAACAGATTATAGATACATAAGCAATGAGTACAAATAAAAAGAAAATATCCTATACAATTTTGCTATGAATAATTTATTTATTATAAAATTATAAGAAAATGTTGAACGTAGAGATTAAGTTCAAAACAGTTCGTATTATTCGCTTAACATGAGAAATATGTGAGTCTCTCGGAAGCAAAATGATCAATTCAACTTTTTGCAAGTTTCTCAATTTCCTTTCCTAGATATGCAATTATCAAGGAAACTTTCAATGAACACATACATTATCTTAAATTTTAAAATATGATTTACCGTATCGTGCAGCTGCAGTTTTCAATTGTCATCGATAATTATGATAATAACAAGTAAATTAGATGTAATTTATGGCGAATAATTTTTTTGCAATACTTTATTTTAATTATTTTTGAATTTTTGATATAATGATTGTAAGCAGAGCTTTCGATTCAATGAGAATTGAACATGATAATATTACACTACGCCTTGGATATGACAATTTGATACAGAAAGTAAAGTAAATTCAGCAAATAAATTCTATTTCGTACTTACATGCATATGCGAATTCCGTTGTGATTATGTGTAGACACATAATGCAATGCAAATCACTAACTATCAAGGAGAATGTGCGAGTACTACGAGACGGTAAATTTACACAAATCTCTAGTGCACGAACACTGGCGCACGAGCTTAACCTAAAGCTTATCTAAGCTCCCGCTTACACGCGCAGCCATGTATTGTTTAATCATCGTTGATGTTCCTGGATTTATTGCGCCACGAATTACGCTTTGACAAAATTAGTGAATTATGATTTTCTCGTCTCTTTCTCAACCAAGAAAATAAATGTATTTAGTTAGTAAACAATAAAATAAGTATACAGGTATAATAAAAATATAAAAATCTATTAGAAATTCTTATTTTCTTTAAACTGCATTCACATGTATGTATGTATAAAAATATTATATGTATAATTTATAGCATTGTATTAATTGAAATTAAAATTAATTTAACATTTAAATTTATACATTGTTTGAAATAGTACCTATCTTTTAAGTTTTGCTAGGGTTTCTGGCTTTACTAATTTTAATGATGAAATTCAGTGAATATGAAGATAACAAGCGAACAATTAAATAATTTCAGGTAACTTAACTTCTGAACGAGTATATAAAGCCTCTCTTACATATAACCAATAATTTTCATTGACCTAAAAAAAGAAGAAGAAGAAAACTCCATTCCCAAAGAAAAGGTATTCATTATAGCACATATCCATCTTAGAACGATAAACTACTTTACGACGGACTCAAACCGAAATAATGTTATAAAACCTAACTGATCGAAAAGTTAATAAGTAAATCGAACCGTAAGTATCTAAACCTTAAGAAATAGCGAACAAAATTCGAACAAGTGATATAAAAAGAAGAAAGAAAGTACATAATCTAACAAACAAAAATCTGGGTTACTTCTCTAGCAAGATAGATATTCGATCGAGAAGTTACAGGAGAGGCAGTAGTTAATTCAGGAAATAATTCGGGACGTCGCGTGTGCAGTCTAATGTTTAATTCAACCGTCGATCTTTACTTTATGAGAACGAACCGGGCTTAGCATCGCATCGACGCGCGGATGCTCGAAAAACTTTCCGCGAAGTTGAACTGCCTTTTTCTTCAACGCGGTTATCCACGAGGTATTAACACGGATCGTAAAGTCGGACGTGCTTGCCGGCGATATAAACGCGATACGTATCACAGAATAAGGCTACAGAGAAGAAATGAGGGAGAAAGAGAAGGTGGCAAATGAAGGGAGGAAAGAAGTAAAGAAAAGAAAAGAAAAGAAAAGAAAGAGACGGTGGTGACCGAGAAGGACGAAGAAAGTCGGGATTGGCACGAACGAAGGAATCACAATGCGGGTGCATCCGTTCGAAGACTTAATAAACCGATTTAATTAAAGCAGCGGCAATTCACGAGCAGCAGAGGCGAGCAATTAGTGACAGGAACAGAGGAAGAGGCGAGACTGCTTTGGTGAGTCCTTCCGTAAATACCCGCAATATTGATTCCCAATTCCTTAGTCTGATGTCCATAATCTCCTACTATTACACGCGCAGACGACGCGTAATACGTTTGCCGATCACGAGGATCCTCTTGGCTGAGGATTAAGTGAGATGTAAGTATAGTTTCGTGTTGTTGGATATTTTGGTGAGAAAAATTTTGTTGGGTATTGGTAGAACTGGCACATGATGGTGTTTATTTCGGATTTATATTATCTTGGTTATTTTAGTGAGGGAGATAGATGTTAAGAGATATTGGCAGAGAGCGATATACTGATACGATTTCTATTGTTAGATATTTTCATGAGAAAGATGATTTTAGATATTTCTAGATATTGATAGACATTACCAATGTAACCTAACGATTTTAGCGAAGAAGATATTGTTAACATATTCGTATTGTTAAATATTTTTACTGATATATGTGTATACGAATAATTTATATTGTTAAATATTTTGATGAAAAAGATATTATAATCAACTAGAATTAAATATAAAGAATGTGGAATGTAAAAAATCGTAGAACGTTTAGTATTACGCAAATTGTAAGTTCATTTGTTTATTAGAAGCTCATACTTGAAATTTTAATCTTCATACTTAATATCATAGTTTTTAATGATTTTAACCCATCATGTACTACTAACTACAGTATTTCTATTCCAGTGTACAAATAATGTTACCTAAGCAATTAATCGATGAAGCAGAATGATAAACAGACACAAAATTAGTTTGATGCAAACAAGAAGTTATGATTAATTCTGGTAAGTGATTTGATGGGAAGATGATTTTCCGACGATGGTCAAATATAATTATGTTACACGTTGCTTTTAAGAAAATTGGTCAATATCTAACACAGAGTAAATTTTTGTAGATTTAATATGTCATATTAAATTTAATACATTAAATTTATATCATATTGTATATGATTTGGACCCATCATCTATTAACTACGTTATTCCTACTTTAGCGAGTAAATAACTTTACCTAAGCAATTGATTGGTGAAGTATACATAAACAGACACAAAATTAGTTTGGTGCAAACAAGAAGTTATGACTAATCCAGATAAATGATTTGACTGGAAGATGACTATCCGATGATGGTCCAATATAAATCTATTACACGTTCGTTTTGAAAAAGTTGGTCATTATCTAATGTAAAGTAGATTGTTTATATCTTAAAAGGCTTATATAAAATAATTGTCCATTTTTTATCAACTTTTCTCTATTTAATTCTATAATTTTTATGAATTGGTCGTTTATTAATTGATTATACTTATATGAAAATAAGTTTATTGAAATACATTTATTTATCGAAACTCGATAAAAACTTTGGTAAACGGTTTCTGGTCTATTCAAATAAATTAAACCATTGTTGAAGTATAGTTTATTAATACCTTTAGTATGCCAAACGTTGCGTCACGAAAGTTATAAACTTTATATTTTTCAATTTCCAAGCTTAATAACTTCGTCGTGTTCAATCGGGAATTGTAGTAACACAGATATTTGATAAAAGTGGAAAATTGATGCTCTCCAGCATGATAGTTCGATGAAAAAATATCTGAGGGAATGTAAAATAATCATTTAGCTTATGCAGTACAACATTTTAGTATTACTTTATGGTAGAAATGTTGTTATTTTATGTTTTAGAGGTAGGATCGCGTTAGTTATTATTATGTTATATAGATAATAAATCTACACTTCTCGAGGCAGAAAGAGCTTTATTGCACACACTTAGAAGGGTCACAAACGAATGAAAAAAAAGGCAAGAGGGGTCCTAAAACTATCGATCAGGTCTATCGACCGTGTCTAGGAACAACTTCTAGTTACTTCTTTTGTAACTAGCCGTCAGCATATAGATGGCGAGCGAGAACTCACGTTGTTATTTTCAACACCCCCTCTCAACGGAATTCGAGCGCTCGTCAAACCAATAGTCTCTAGGTGAGCATTATGACTTGGCCTTCCCAAACTTTTCGTTAACAAGTCAGCTGGCATCTCATTCGAGGGCATGTAGCAAATTCCAATGATCCCCTGTTGGAAAATCTCACGAACATAGTGATGTCGGACGTCTATGTGTTTCGTACGACCGTGGAACATTGGGTTTTGTACCAGCTTAGCTGCACTCTGGTTGTCGCAGTATATTTTGGTTGCTCTATCTTCAGCTACTGTATCGAACTTGTTTAGGAATCGTCGTAAGTATACGGCTTCTCTAGTGGCTTCTGTTAGCGCCATGTATTCGGCCTCGGTGCTGGAAATCGCCACACTTTTTTGTTTTCTAGATTCCCATGATATGGCACTATTTGATAATTTGAATATGAAGCCAGTTCTAGATTTCCTATCGACAATATCACCTCCCCAGTCGGAGTCGGTATATCCTGTTAGATCGTCACCAGTGTCTCTGAAACATAGACCAATGTTAGACGTTCCCTTAAGGTAACGTAAAACCCTTTTGGCGGATAACCAATGACTTCTCTTCGGGTTGTCATTAAAACAACTTAGCGCGCTCACAGCATACATTATGTCAGGTCTGGTAGCTATGGCAGCATACATTAGCGATCCGATCAATGACCGATAGGTGCTCGGGTCAAATTCAGGTGAGTCGTCGTCTTTACTAAGGTTTATTTTCGCTTCTAACGGAGTAAGTGCAATTTTAGCATCTCCTAGACCGAATTTCTTCACCATATCTTTAATGTATTTCTCTTGACTTACCCTGACCTCTTTGGTTTCGTTATTTTGGTAGAATTGCAGACCCAAACAAAAATTCAACTTTCCAAGGTCTCTCATTTCGAACCTTTTTATTAAGTTCTCTTTTAAGTGATTAAACAACTTATGGTTGTTAGTTGCTACTATCAAATCATCCACATAAACTGCCAGTATGAGGATTTTATCTCCATCTCTTTTTGAATAAACACAAGGATCTTCTTCCATTTGTCTAAGGTTGAGTTCTTTCAAGAAGCCATTCAATTTATCAAACCATTGTTTACCCGATTGCTTCAATCCATATAATGACTTCTTCAAGTGATATACATGATCTTCCTTGCCCGATACCTCGAAATACTTGGCTTGTTGCATATAAATGTCTTCCTTTAAGTCGCCGTAAGTGTACGCCATGGTTATATCTAATTGATATAGGTCCAATTTCAATTTGGCAGCTAAAGCCATAATGACTCTAATGGAAGTCAATCGAGCCACGGGAGCGAAGGTTTCGTTGTATTCTATGCCCGGTTTTTGAGCAAAACCTCTCGCTACTAATCTAGCCTTTCTGCGCTCAACCTCTCCATTTTCCTTGTATTTGGTCTTTAAGACCCATTTTGATCCAATTGGAGATCTATTCGCTGGGCATTTTACCAATTCCCAAACATCATTCTTAATCAAGCCGTCATACTCTGTTTTCATGGCTTCCTTCCATTTTTCGGCATGGGGTCCAGATAACAATTCATCCACTGACTCGGTCAAGTTATCATTGACTAATTGCACCATTTCCTGATCTATTGGGACTGTTTGGTAAATTTTTCTTGGCCTGCCTACGTTTCCTGTACGTATTATAGTTGGTCTTCCTCGCCCCCTCTTAACCACAGATCTATCTTGGCCACTATTTTCATTTTGATCCATGTTTTCATCATCATCATGTTCTTGCTCTTGAATCTCTTCTGCGGTTTCCTCGTCAAGTTTCTGGTTTATCAATTCATATTTGAATTGTTCATGTTCATTTTCAGTTTCATCATTGTGGCATTCAATATTTTTTAGGAAGGAAACATCTCTACTTATTATAATCTTTCTTTTATTTGGATTCCATAATCTGAATGCTTTTGCTTCGTCGGCGTATCCAACAAAAATGCATTTTGTTGATCTTGCTTCAAACTTACCTTTGTCGGGCCGCTTATTTAGTGCATAAGCTTCAGTGCCAAAAATTTTTAGATGATTCACATTTGGTTTCCTTTTGTGCCAAATTTCATATGGTGTTTTACCATGAACTGTTGGGCATCTATTTCTAATATATGATGCTGTGTTAACAGCTTCCGCCCAAAAATGAATAGGTAAGTTTGACTGTATCAACATACATCGTGCCATCTCCACGAGTGTCCTGTTCATTCGCTCAGCCACTCCATTTTGCTGAGGTGTATGGGGAGTTGTAAATTCCCTGCGAATACCACAGTTTTCCAATTCATTTGTGAACTCCTTTCCTAGATATTCTAAACCATTGTCAGTTCTGAGGGCTTTTATCCTTTTTCCTGTTTGTCTTTCAACTAAGGCTTTAAATTTCAAGAATGCGCTCTTAACCTCATCCTTTGTCTTGAGGATATACACATGCACTAGCCTAGAAGTGTCATCTATAAAGGTGGCAAAATACCTTGCTCCGCCTACAGATGCTTGTTTTATAGGACCACATACGTCAGAATGTATCAGTTCCAATATTTCCAATTTTCTTGGTTCGGACCTCTTTGGTATTGGGATTGCTGCCTGTTTGCCTTTCAGACATATTTCGCAAGCATTCATTTTACTCCGTCTTATGTCAGGTAGACCGTTTACCATATTCTTATTTATTAATTTCCACAGGTCAGATTCGTTCAAGTGTCCATATTTGTAGTGCCAGTCCATAAGTGTATTTTTGTTTTCACACACCATACCAACATATTCAGGTCTTGTATCTACAATATACAAATCCCTTTTGCGACTTGCGGTGGTAATGATCTCATCCTTCTCTCCAAGTATTGTGGCCGTCATATTTGTGAACATGATTCTTTTTCCTTTAGCTGTAACTTTTGATACCGAGATCAAATTTGCCTTTAATTCTGGTACATACAATGCATTTTCCAATCGGAATTTTTCAAGTTTATTTTTTTTGTAACTAAATAGTATTGCAGTACCTTTACCTTTGATTTGTGCTAATTTGTCATTCGCTAATCTTACCCTTTGATTTTTGATTGGCTCTATGGATTCAAAACAGTTTATATCACAGCACATGTGTGACGTCGCACCACTGTCAATGCACCATTCCTTTGGTAATTCCATATTTGTATTCAACGAGATATCAGTAATAATACTATTACCCTGATTATCTTCGTCCTGAATGTTGGAAATATGTAGGCATTGTTCAGTGTTGGGTATTTCAGGGACTTGCGCTAGTTGAGCTTTATGATCGTCTCTTTTCTTCTTCAAACATTGATTCGCCTTATGTCCACGTTTGTGACAATAAAAACATTCAATGTGTTTTGCCTTATTAGCTTTAGCAAGTCCATTCTTATTTAAGAAATTTTTATTTTTGTCATACCTTTTGTATTTGTTTGAATCTTCCACTTGTAGGGCTTCCTGGTGATCGCTCGCAGCATTCGAATTGCGACGGGAATTAGCTTCTTCTAATAGCTTTGTCCTGAGTACATCTGGAGTAGGCAATTGATCCCGCGATTCGATCGCACATCTAAAGTTTTCATACGTGTTCGGGACGCTGTATAACAATAGGATTGACAGCAGATCATCAGCGATTTCAATGTCCATTTCCTTTAGCTTATCCACGTGGCTGAAAAAATTGTTTAAATGATCGGACATATTTTCATTTCCGGGCATTCTCGCGAACAATAATTGTTTCAGGAGTGTGGCCTTCCTTGCGGGCCCTTTGGATTCGTAAACCTCCTTTAATTTATTCCATATTTCGTGTGAAGTTTTGCAATGCTTCACGTGACATAGCTCACTCGAGCTCACAGCAAGAATAATATCGGCTTGGGCTTTACCATCCCTTTTATTCCATAGAGAGGCTTCATCCGCTGCTTGGGGTTTACTTATTGTACCATCCACATATTCCCATAAGTCATCCTTAACGAGTATTGCTTTCATTTGCATTTTCCACGTGTCGTAATTTTCTCTGTTTAGTTTTTCAATATTAGAACTCATTCCGCTCGACATTTTTATGTTCTTCTAATTATTGTATTATAATTCAAGCAAAAATTTTTTTGATAAGGCGTCTTTACGATATTCAACACTGAATCATCGACCACGTGTTCCCTTTTTTTTTTTTTTTTTTTTTTTTTTTAGGTTATCTTCTGCGCTCCCTAATATTCTCACTATTTAAAATATTTTCAATAAAAATAATAACTAATTATCGAACCTGGGCCCATAACCTGTTGTTATTTTATGTTTTAGAGGTAGGATCGCGTTAGTTATTATTATGTTATATAGATAATAAATCTACACTTCTCGAGGCAGAAAGAGCTTTATTGCACACACTTAGAAGGGTCACAAACGAATGAAAAAAAAAGGCAAGAGGGGTCCTAAAACTATCGATCAGGTCTATCGACCGTGTCTAGGAACAACTTCTAGTTACTTCTTTTGTAACTAGCCGTCAGCATATAGATGGCGAGCGAGAACTCACGTTGTTATTTTCAACAAGAAATTTCATACAAAGTGATACTTTTCAATTAGAAGACCAATGTGTGAGCCCTAGAAACCAATTCATAGCAACGGTCGAAATTAATCTGGAATTTACGTATATGAAACAGTTTCTGAATTGAAATTTCTATGTAACGTTTCTATTTTCGATATTTTTGTAACTTTTGTGAAAAGTTCATATAAAATGATCGCATAATTTAGTGAAATATTCAAAAAATATTTGTCAACTATTAGATTCTCTGATGTCATAACTTTTTAAAAATGAATTTTAAAATTAGTAAAAAACAGAAAAATATTATATTGATGCTGTGTACCTGATAAGAATTATCTATTTAAAATGTTTTGTACATTAATATTCAATAATAATTTAGCAATTCATATTTATTCAGAAATATTTATAACAAGCAATTTATCAATATGTTTCAATGAAATTATTAGTTGCTCCTATTTCATTCTTATACGTGTTTGATAAATTAATGAAACTCGTGAATATATTAATAGATAGTCATAAATAATAATGATTAATTTTCCCGTCTGTGATATAAAGCATTATAATAAATATTCTTTCATCAACCAAAGTGTATTATCTTCAAATAACTTAAATTACTTCAATTCACATGTTAACTCGTTAAAATAGTCTATTTTATTTCATAGAAAGCGTGTATATCGTATAGCTCAATTTAAAAACCTCCAAAAATACCGATACTTTACGATCGTATTATAAATCTTACACACATCAAGTTTGAACGTACAGTCAAATAAATTCATGCTCAACCTACGACCTGCGAAATTGAATTTTAAAACTCACAGACTCGATACGTCCATGTCATAAATTTGGACGAGCGGAAAATCTATACGTTTTGACTTTTCAACGAACCACCACTGTTCTGGATAGACAAGTCAACATTTGCCATTTTGTATAATATGATTAGACGCGAAACATGCTTCAATCGATTCAAGCAAAAACTGATAATACCCAGCTAGATAAACGGCCTGCAAATGCATGCCATATTGATTCTTAATCCTTTGATTCGATAAAGCTAATCCCGCGTATTACGTGGATGGCCAGCCCGCTGAACCTACATTTTCCTAATCATATCGTGCGTTTCGCGCTAATAACCGTGCGAAGTGGGACTAAAATTTCATTTCCCAACGTCCATCATTGCCCATGAACGAGAACCAATTGATTCTTCGGGTTTGGATGAAATGGAATTGCAGTTTCGAAGCACGAAATTTTAGGAATGAAGTTACGAAGAAAGAGTCATCTCGTCTAGAATAGAAATGAAGCGTTGTAACACACTTTTTATCGGAAATTGATAGTTCTAATGGCCGTACGCAAACTTTATTATAGCGTATTATAAATGTTAATATAAAAAATAGCTAGTTTTTTCGCAATTTTATTCTATACATTTGCATGCATGACTTGTATCGTATCTATTCGATTGAAACAATTCATTTACAGCTGACATTCCATCCTATAATCTAAAATAATATCTCCGCTTTTAAAAAGTGAAATATACATATCGGAACAAAAACTGTGTATGGTTTTATAAAAAAGCATCATCTAATGAAAACATTTTTATTTAAAACGGAAAGGTTACGGAAATGTAGAAGTCATCTTAGTTTTTTTAAGCGAAGTAGAAATATTTACATTTGCTTGTTATGAATAACTATTGTCTATAATTTTCAATGGAAACGGTTTCCCATTTTTTAAATTCTTTATAGAAACATTGGTTGTACTATAAGTCCATATATATATCTTCGAATTTTCTGTATGACATAAATAAATATGTAATAAAACGATAATTATCCTTTTACGGACGGCTCATTTACGTTCATAAAGTCCCTACGGAGAGTCAATCAAATCATCCAGGAATTATGTGTTAATTTAAGCGTAATCTAGCGAACTTTGAAGACACTGGAGCGACAGAGAAGGGCAGGTCAGAGCAATTTATTATAGCGTAATGTGACAACTTTCCACGATAGATGATTCCCTAATGATAACGCTTTGCTAGACTTCTCGTGGAAAATCGATTTTAAGTCTTCCTCGAGTCGTAGTTTGCTGCATCGCATCAATAAGGATGACAGAATATGTTACAATGATGAAATTTATATAACAATGGTCTAACAATTAAGAAACAAAAATTACAGCCTACATAATTATATTTCAAATGATTATCGAATGTTCAAGCAGTGAAATACTTTTACATATATCTAACTATATTTCTCAACAACCAACTACATCCCTACCACCCACAAAATAAATAATACCTTTCTTCGAAGAACATTTTATCAAACTTAAAACCCTTATTTTGTCTAGAAAAATTATAATCCAAAAAAAAAAACAAAAATGTGACACCTCCGCGAAGGAAATTCACTTTATTGACATTGTCGCGATAGTACACGTAACAAGAGCATCCCCCTTAGTTTCAGATCTGGCACGCAGTATAATCGGTCGGTGTCATCGCGTGTTATATATAGATACAGAGAGGCGGGTCTCCAGGTGGTTCTCCAAGGAGAACCAACTCCCGTGCCAGAGATTAGCGTGCAAAGTGCTCAAAACTCGTATAACATTACTACAGGATGAGACGTGGCTCGGCAGTGTCCTCCCATCCTGCTGCCACCTCCTTTTCCACGTCCGACCGTGCGCGAACTAACGCCGGTGTCGACGTCGAACCGGGCTGTCGAAAGAGAATCGGGTCTAAACAAACTTTCCGTTGTCTGCTACAAGAATGATAATGCGAATAGCGTTCGGCACGTTTTGGATTAGGTTCTGAGAACACCACCGCGCTATATGAGGAACAAGGAGAGGAAGACAGAGAGAGAGGGACAACCCAAAGAAGGGATTGTCTGAGAATGTGAAACTAAAGCTTGGAATCGTTGCTGTCGAGTAGCTACGGTAATTCATGAAAATATTCGAACATTTACGGTAGCAATACGCTTTTACGTGTATATTAAGTGTATTACATGAAGCATTTGGAAATTTCATTAGCACTTAAGTCTAGATGAATAACGAGTAGAGATTTTTTACCCATTTATAGGCAATCTAAAGGCGCAAAATTGCACAGAATGCGCGTAATCTGGAAAAAAAAGACATAAAGTATAATGTTAATGCTTATGTGCCGTGTAGTATAACACAGATTTATGTATAATAAAATACTCGGAAAACGAAAACAGTGAAAAGCATATAATCTGTACTAAATATCAGCAGGTACTCTAATATTATAGGTACCCTAATATGCTCGACAGTACTCCTACGTATAAATTCCATAATATATTTATGAGAAATTTCTACAAGTATTCGAATACGTTCGCGAGCTACTACAATATATATGCATAAGTGTCGTTGAATATCGAAGCAAGAAAAAGGTACAGGATAGATAGAAGGCAGAAAAGAATGAAGGAGAGTGAAAGCAAGAAACAAAAGACAGGAAAGGGATTGTACGAGACGAAGGGTGAGATGATGGAAGGAGGAATAGCTGGCGAGAGTGGCAGGGGGTGAAACGGGGTAGGCGAGGGCGCGAGCATGAGTTGATATTAGGTATTTAATAGACAGCTCTAGGGAGTTGCTCGGGCGAGCGAGAACTGAACCGTAATGTTAGCACGCGGTGGGAGGGATTTCTCATAAGCTGACCTCGCTTTCGCCGGAGAATATAGTTGAAGGGTGCAGAAGGAAGGATGAAGTGTAAGGGGCAAGAAGCGTTCCTCTGACGGAGACCGAAGCCGATCTTGGTCGGTTAAGTTGCTGGATGATGGCCGCGCTTCGCTATGTATTACCTTGGCCTTTCCTACAGGACCGTCATAGCCTGGAAAAAGAAAGGAAGATAACTTGAATCTGAGTTTTCTCACCGACTAAACCCCACGGATTACGCGACGCTTTAACTTGGCGGCGCAACCCTCGTTTCTCAGGTGTCGTTCTCCGAGTGTCACCATATTGGACACCTTCATGGCGCGGCGTCTCGCGAGTATTGCACGAGCCTCGACGGTGTTATTAGAAAGAAATTTGATATATCGCCGACTGGTATTCGTCCTAGCGACATGCTGCAACTTGGCTGACTGGCGCCCATCGCTTGAGAAAGTGGAGGTCAAAGAAGAGAAGTTAGGCTGTTACGGTGATAATATAATAGTGGACTGATTAATTCAAGTAGAACGTAGATTGTATTATTTTTCCCTTTTTCTTTTTTTCTTTTTTTCTGTTGATAAAATTAGTATTTTGTTATGGTACAGATTAATTTGGTAGAGTGTTTTTAGTAAAATTTTAATCGTTAAATAAATTTACTAGTTTTATTCAGCGAAAATGGAGTTTGTATTATTATTTGTTTAGATTCCTTATTGATACTATTTTTTAAATATATTTAAAAATTATAATAATTTTATCTTGACTCCAATTAATCCCAAAGCTTCATTTCAGGAAATTTTTGTGAGGAAGGAAATTCTAATTCACTTTGCTTCTTTCACTTTATCTGAGAATTAGGAATCAATAACCGCTACTACTGAAATATTCAGTGGAGTACTAGTACAATGAGATAATAAGAAGACATAGCATAGGGAGTGATTAATACAAAATTTAAAATAATATAAAACTTAATCTATCTACATAGATGGTTGGCTATGTCACATTCAAGATACATGACTTTGTAAAGACAATCTACTTTGCAAGTTCAAATAACTTTTTCAAAAATTGCAAAAGTCAGATTTTACTATTTTTCAAATAAATTTAAAACCAGCAGAATGATGACTTAATTCTCTTCTAATTTTACGTGCACTACATCGTAGTTTACTTTGAAAAATGTCCCTGACATAAACGTCAAAAAATGATCGATTTGACATGGAATGGGCTGGCCAAAAATATTTTAATAACCCATCAGTCGACTATTACTCTACTATGCAGCCATTAAATCATTTGTTAGATAACAGAAAAATTTCATTACGGTCAATTTACCACTGACAACCGAATTAATTTTTGGAATTTTTAAGCGAAAGAAAAATGAAGATAAATTATATGAAGGTCTATAGGGTGGCTCAGGTCACGATGTTGTATTTAGATAAAGTTTTGCTGTCGAAAATAT
Organism: Bombus terrestris; assembly: GCF_910591885.1. NCBI lineage: Eukaryota > Metazoa > Arthropoda > Insecta > Hymenoptera > Apidae > Bombus > Bombus terrestris. Next base: position 10,423,974 of record NC_063277.1, read on the forward strand.
TAGCTTAGCAGGGAATGGGTACATTACAATGGTAATGAGACAGAGATTTAGCACTTGAGGATTCTTCAGCGTTAACTATAGGGTTGTGTAAAGTTTCAAAAGCTTTTGCAAGAAGGGGAGAATAAAGAGAGAGAGAGAGAGAGTGTGTGTCGTTAAAAGGTTATTTAAACTAAAATACATTTCAGTAAGTTATTCAGAAAGTGAAAGTGAATGTATTTTATCAAATATTTAGTAGAAATCCTAAGAAAATATAATTGTTCATTGAAATTTGATAGAAATTAAAATAAGATTGGTTTAAAATAATTAAGGAGAAAATTGAGTTTACAGGATTTCAATTATACTACGTTACTATAGTTCTAAGCTATAAGCCTGTTAATTTATTGAAATATCGATGATATTAATCATACATAAGATTTTATTGCTGTTTGATAACAAATGTAAAATACGTATTTAAGCACACGTAATTATCTGCCATTGATAGAATATCGAAATTTAATGAGTAGGAAATTGTTGGAATTTATTGGACGTTGTATTTTCGAGATTCATATCACACAAACAATCTGACATACCATTTGTATTAATATAATTAATAAAATTTAATAATTTTAAATTTTATTATGATACTATATCCAACGATAAGCGATTCTTGTTCTTGTCCTGTACTTTAAGGTTTTAGTAAAATTACATATGCACAAATTGTATTATTTTATTCTGAATATAGTCACAACGCTATACGTAACAATAATAAATGCATTAAAGTCATCCAACACTATCCCACCGCATATATATCATTCAAACGTTAGAAATCTCTCATTGTATCAATTTCTCGAGTTACCACGGCACTTTTCTTATGTCAACAGTCGTGCATCGCCGTCGATAACGCGCCATTAAACATTCACAAAGATGCAGAGAGCTCGGGCATAGCCGGGTGCTTGCGAGGTTTTCATAAATTTCGACGGAGCAGACTTCTTAAAAATTTGTACGGGAGCAGGAGAAATCGAGTGGTGGGACGAGTATTTTCCTTTTATAATAGAGAAGTCACGCTACTTTTACTACTCCGCTTTAATGAAAATTTATATTCTCCTTAGGAGCATCGCGCGAGGTGTTACTCTCTGTCTCTGTCTCTGTCTGTCTGTTTGTCTGTCTCTCTCTCTCTCTATCTTTCTCGACACTTGAGATTTTTCTCGGGGACTTCAATTCTCCATGGTTCGTTTCGAGGTCCCTCCACACTTCTTCACCCCTTACACCGTCCAGTCGGTCTATCTTCACCACGTTTACGTTTCCATTCCCCCTTACCATGCGCGGAAAATATGCCAAATGCATATTCAATTTTGAAAATCCACTGTGTTCTCGACGAAAGAAAACTTTTATAACTGACGCGGATTCCCACATAAATTTCAAAACACAGAGCAGAGTTACATTGTATGGGTTCGAGTCACCTTTTGGACACCTCGATTCATATAGTTTCTTCATCTTGGTATTGCGCTTCGTTAAAAACGCGGCTATGAGACGGCTAAATTGCTAATAAATCGACTACCACTTGGTTTTATTAATATTTTTGTTGTAACATTTCAAGGATATTTATTATCGAAAGAATCCTTTTAATTTTGCATCTCCACTTTCAAATATCGTTTGATATTTAATCACTTATTTTGAATTTTGACTCCTCTTCTATTCTTCAAGATATAGTACCAATCAACTAAATGACAATAAGACGACTCAGTTAAACCCATTACAAACCCAATCCTCATTAAACAAACTCGACCAAACATAGACGCATAGACGAAAAAGCAATTTCACAAAAAGCTCAAGTCCAAAATTAAATTTTACTCTGACGATCAAATAACTCTCTCCCACTTTCAATACTTGTGTGTCGCTCGTGCACACGTACAAACTACACTCATAGCTCGTGTTTCTCTCTTTAGCCAGCGAACATCGCGTTTTCCCTCCTTGTCTCATTTTCACTCGCGTTTCTCCCTTCTCTCTAATTATATTTCATTGCGCCGTAGGCGACTCTGTCGTCAATTCAAATGAATATTTTTCGAGACAATCGTTCCATTAACGGAGCCGCGGCGCCTAGTTGAATTCGAGTCGACGCTATTTTGTCGAACTTACCCCGCGCTTAACGTCGCGCTCCGTTGCCGTCGTCCCCGCGGACTGCTGGCCGGATTTAATAGGATTTGTCGAGAGGAACAGCGAAGCGGATATCTTTGGACATTTTTGTAGGTAACGCGGCTTGGGAAACGTGGCCGTGAATGCGCGACACCAGTCCTATCAAACCAACCGAGACGTGACGCTTTCTACCCGCTCATGGCATCCTATTCGTTTCGAGCACACGTATTTCGTTCCTTTATGACAGCAAACTGGGAAAACAGTGGTGTTGATGCTCTATAAATTGCTATTAAAGCACGTTGGGTGGATGGCATAGTTGTTTGAAATGGTTTATTGGTGTCGTAGTTTAGAGGCATACAGTGGTTACAAAATGTATTTGCACACTACTGCATTTATCATTGTATTCATATATCAATTAATTAGATTCAATTCTAACAAATTTTGTATCATTTAGCATCTAGTGCATACTTCCATGTATTTATATTACTTATTTATATCTTATGATTCTAATAAAATAATTTTGATCATGTTTGACATGTTGGAGAATTTAAATTTGAAAATTAAAAATACTCACGTATCGATACATGTAATATCGAAAATTAAATATTGTACATCGAATTCAGACCTGCAAAATTTAATAAATACATTACACACATAGTGTAAATTGAAATCAGTATCAATACCTATATGAATATCTGTTTTCTGCAGTGATATCAATGCTATCAGCTATCAATGATAATTAATTTTAATCAATAATTTAATCCAGCGAACATCTTCGCAAGGTCTAAGGTGATCGAGATTTAATCGATTTAAATAAATCTTGGTCTGCCTATCCTATCTAACTTATGTAATCCGCAGCTAAACCACTTAACTTAGCCTAATCTGCTTAAATTTCACTTGTCCTAAATCTAATCATTTAACATACACAGCATATCTTAATCATTGAGCAGAAGAATAAATTTATACATAACATAAAATTTTAATTGTTCACTCTTCAATTGATGAAAATTAACGATATTTTAATATATAGTCAATTTACTATAGAAGTGATACATCAAACTCTGAAATAACTGTATGAGTTAATCGAAATACATATATTTTATTCGTTGTCTATAATGAACATCTTATATATTTAAGTAGTCATTCCATATAATTAATTTTCCATCTCAATTTCTAAATATTAGCAAGCTAAAAATTTCTAATTTCCCTACCGATTTTCTAATCGATAACAATCAACTCATCTATTCTGAATATACATATGATTAGAAAATCGTTACTCTATAAGCGAAGGTGTAATCAGGATGCAATTGCGCAACCGTACAGACAGAAATATAATAAAAGAATTTGAATTCTCAGGTGGTTTCTCCTATTTTCCATTCTTATTATCCGCTATTATAAAAACTGTGTAAAACAGAATTTTAGAAAATTACTAGATTACAGTGTTCCGCTCATGCAACGGAATTTCCAGCTCATTAGCTTTTTACGCCTCTTTGAGCAAATAAAATCCCACTCTTATATCCTTAAAGCTTCTTAAAAATTCATAATAATCCTCTGCAATATAGCGACAAAAGAAGCTATTAACTATGCAAACGGAAGGCAGCTAATTACATAAATCCTATTTCGCGATGGTCAAATATATCATCAATATATTTATTATTATCCCCAATATCGAAATTACCTCCAATATATTATTAACATCGATATTGATATTATCTTTAATACCAACTATATAACATGGGTCTCGTGATTATCTTATAATTTCATCAATTCTCCGCATTATTTTCGTGCAAATAAACCATATTTAAAACAAAAATAAGCTATGTTGTTTGATTGATAAGCAAAGTATCGAAAATACTATTGTGTCCTGTAATAGCACCGGAAAATTGTGAAAATTCGTTATTTATAGAACATGTAATAAGCAGAAGTTCGAATCAAGCTACTTGATGCTTCTAGTATTGCGAAAAATATTTAGTCTCGAATAGAATACCTTACAAATGTATTCTATAATGGTGAATACAAAATGGGTATATTGTATATTTGTTTTAAATATTCTTTTCTGTTTTAAGATCTCTTTCGCTCAATTGAGACAAACTTCTAGGAGTACATTCATTTACATCACCCCAAATACATCGACATTCCCATTACATATACCATATCCAAAATTTTGAATAACCATACACTCTTATTTTAATCTCTCCCTATTTGTTTACCATTCGCAAAATTCAATCACTCGCTGTATATCTACTAATTCCATTAGTCCTGTGTCATTATCTAGAATCATAAAGAACTAGTTCACAAAAGAATCAAAGAAAACAAACTACAAAGAATATTCTCTCTCATCGTCCAATCTATCCTCCGAACTTTGGACCAAGTATCGCAATCGAAACAAAGAAACGTATCTCGTGTCTATGTTATTTAAATGAAAATAAGAGAACCGGCTTCGCCGACCAGGAGAATCGGGAATAATTTGGAATCGGTCTAGTATCTCCACTCGCCGATATAAATTACCCTAGTCGATTGAACAGTCTTCTTTACGAGAGAACGTTACGAAATCATCCACGAAGTTCTCGAGTTTTCTCCATTCATCCGCAATGATGTCGGATGCTGCTGCATCGAAGTTGCGATCATTCATAAAACATGAGTCTCCATCAGGCGGGCAGTCCATAAATTTTCAAGCAGGAACCGGTACGCCTTCATTTTCTTCGGCAACGCTGAAACATTCCATGCTCAGGACTGGAGTGATCGATAAAAAATAATTACGACCATCCAGTACGCTTGATTTCTGTTCCTCGTCGACATTAAGGATCATTCATCCTTTCTTCGTCAAAGAAGCCAGCGGATAAGTGCATGGTAAACGAATATCTCCTGTTCATTATATGTGGCTCTCTTACTTTGCAAGCATGTCCAATCGCTCGGCTGACAATTAAACACAGCTGTCTTTGATCTTTCGTAATATCGTAACTAGAGGAGGAATTGATTTCGAGCATGTGTGGAAAGAAATAAATTCATGAAATTGTTTGAATTAAGTGTCTTGTATAATTATATCATATGTATTCAGTTCTGTAATTAATTCAGATGTATTATTATTTCATATGTGATTCATTCTTTAATGTGTTCTAATTTTATCTAGGACTTTTGCTGATACTGTTATTAATGCTGCTATTATATTATTGCGTTAACAAATAATTTTATTAGATAATAATATGTCTATTATTTTTATATTGAATAATTCGTACGGTTACATTTGACGTGTAACTTGTTTTATAATAGATACAATTAGTAATTTTATTTAGGAATTATTTTAATAGTATAGCAATTGTAAAATTATTGTATAGATTATTAATTGTTTCAGATAATAATATTTTGATTATTCAACCTTCTATAACGTCCTATAAATTAAAGATTACATTATAATATACCTGCATTTTTGATGTCTTATTTTTTCTTATTATTGTACTATTATAATTTATATCATTGTGCTAGTACTAATCAGTTTATCACAATTATTGGTCCCTATAACTTTTAAAGCAAATAATACAAAATTCTAATCAAGTACAATTTCTGTTTTATTATTATCCCAAAATTTGCATTCTAAAAATTTTATTTTATATTCCTGTGACGAAGATAGTATAATAAGCTTAAGTTATTAATGTAAAGGGTGCTTCGTGAGTATAGTAAAATTTTAAATTTAACCACAGTCTCAAAGCACCGTCGTTATCCTACTGTTTCTTTTATGTAGTAAGATTGCCGTACTACAAGTGGACATATGTGAAAAACGGGATTTAAATTTCACCATGCAGGTACGCTCCACTATTCCACAAGAACACACATTTTACAAAGTCACTGTAGAAACGAAGTTCCTTCCAATAAGAAATTCTAAAATGTTTAGCCTGAACGGGCAAGCCTGAGAAGGAAGCCTGCATTTTTAAATTTCAGATTTTACAAAGATATCTTGAAATACCTTTGATTTGACATCCTTATCGTTATTATGAATTTAAATGCAGCTACAGTAACTTCTAAGCAACTAAAGTTTCTCACATTCATTGTACCGATGCTTTCAAATAAACTAAAATTTTTATATTTATTTAAAAATTTTTAAGAGGTAATTTTTTAAATATCCTGAACGTCTTTTGTAATCTTGAACGTCTTTTAGAAAGTTACTCTCAGCTATATATATCAAATAAATGTTCTTTCATATTCATATGTCTAGTATCATTTTGTGAAAAATTCGTTGAAAAACTTCGTCTCTCATTTAATAATATCAATTGAGAATTGAGAAACATCGAATTCCTACTAAATCACTCGTTGAAATATTAAACAAATAAATAAATGAAGAAAATACTTCAATCGTGACTTAAACGAACCTTCCAAACCATATGAAACTGTGAATTCTCATTGATCGTTCCCATTAATCAAATACATTAATCAACTAGTGTTTCATACACAATAATAATTTGTTGTTCGCAATACTAAACGAGCAAAATTCCAATTCTGACGATTTATAATAAATAACTTATTCTCAATTCATTCTCCAAAGATGTTTGCAGCTTAATTGGCAGACTGTGACCTGGCAGCATGAAAACTTCTTAATCCAGGAGCTTTCTGAGGGTATCAGGCGTGTTACAGCGAGAAGCCAAAGAGAATACATTTTTCCGCTAGTTTCTTAGTTCCTCGATGGAACGTCAAGGCGCGATTCTTATTCCTTACCGGAAGTCAGCCGGATTTATCGCACGTAAAGCGCAAAGTGCACGAAGCTGGTTCGATCTTGGCTTTCCCTTTACCGGCTGAACTGTCGTTGGCCGACTCGCGAAACAAACGTCTCGTACATCAAGGATCTCCTTGCCCCAAGCACTCCTACCACAGAAATCCGTTTCCCTTCCGTATTTGCACGACTCTTGTACTCACCTAGCTCAACCCCCGCCACCCAAGGTCCCTGTGATTCTTTTCTTTCTCTCTTTCTACTACACTTTGTCCGTTGATCTCTATCTACCGTTCTTTTTTCATCTGAAGCGTTTCGTACGCCTTTTCTCTCCCTCTCTCTCTCTCTCTCTCGCTCCCATCTTTTGCTGCTCTCTACGAGAGGAACACAGGTTCTCGAGAGCAGAAAGTTTTATTATAGCCCAGCGGGTATCGCTGCCAGATACTAGGTACAAAAAGCTTCTTACGTATGTATGTCGTCATTTATAATTATTAGGACACTTGGAGAAAAGATTTCATTAAAATTAACACAATTCTCATATGAATTCTTTACATTTTACTTTTGCCAACGAAGTCGAATAATTTTCATTAAGAATCGAACAATTTCCAGTATTTCCGGCCAAATAGTTTCTCATGTCTGGATTTACCGTTTTGATTAACAATTACTGAAATATTTAGAGAAAGACAAGGTACACCTGATATATTGTTAGGAAGTTAAACTTCGTTTGGAACATTAGATTGTAAAGAAATCATAGACATATGGCCAATATCATAATTAAATCTCACTAATTACGCACAAGTATACTAAAGTTAAATGTTTCCTATATCTACGTTTTAATCAATTTTTATATCTATATTACTAGGTTTTAGATTACATTCAAATTCGATATTTTATTATATTCCTTCTATTATAATTTGCTGTGTTTTATGTTTTGTTACTCGATGACCCGTAGTAAATGGTTCCATAAGTTAGATTTAATCTTCGGATTGTTTAATTCGCCATTAATTTTTTTCTATGAATTCTAAATCGAAGTATTATAATAATATGAGCCGCTCAGAAGCGAAATTGATAAATTCTATAAATTGAAAAATACAGAAGTGCGATGATGTTGCAAACGCTGTTCTTTAAGCTTATCTTAGAATTTTCTATTATCTACGTCATCTATCGATGAATATACTTATGGAACTAAGTCACTCGTTTTTCTAGAATTGAACATTAATCTCGTACTTATGCAACGAAATTAAGAAGAGAATAAGAAGTGGATTCGATCAATTTGAACATACAATTCTTAATCTATTACTTTTTCTTCTAAAAACCTTATAAATTATATTATTTCACAATAAATTGAAAATTATAATCGATTAATTATTTCCCTAACAATCCAGATCAAGTATTATATTCTGTACAAGGGCAGTAAGTATTTGAATACTTATGATAAGCGTTAGTATCAAAGGGACAAGCCATGATTTCGTTAATACACTTAAACTTTAAACTAACGGCAATCTGATTTGAATACTGCGCTTTTCATGCGGCTACGATCGCTTTGATAAGCATAAGCGACGTGAGGATTCCAGCTAATTCGAGAAACTCGTCCCTAAGCGTGAGGTGCGTCGCGAGAATTAATTGGTCGACGGGGACTTTAAATTTTATTAGTTCGAGAATTGAGCAGGGAAGATTTTACGAGGAGATTAAACGATTTAGTGTCATAAGTAGAGGAATCGGTAGAATTAGATTATCACTGAATTTTTAATTCTCTTCTCTATCTCCAACCAATCACTGTATATTTAGTAGATACCACATATTTTAAATCATAGTGCAAAATAGTAAAAATTCGGAAAGAATCAGAGTTACGTTGCACTTTGACAGTATAATAAAATACCGAAGAATTCAGGATGAACGATACTGTTAAGATTCTGATTATTATCTTCTTCTCTTTACTTCCTTAATTTCTAACAAACTACTAAATAATATACATTATAATGTTTCACATCATAATGAATAGATTAGACAAAATTATAAAAGTAACTGCTTTGCCCGGCGGTTTTTTCAACTTTCCAAGTTACTTTATTAAAACGTACGAAGGTATAAATAAAAAAAAGCAAAAGCATCATAGCTCCGAAATTTACTCAAATATATAAGATATACAAAAACCCATGCATAGTTTACTGCTTTTCCATATTTGAATTATCTTTTCAACATACATATACTATGTATTTTGAACTACAGTTTTTGAACTACAGGAATAATGTCCTTATGTGTATTAGAAATCTAGTGGCACTGATGACGTCTTTAAACAATACGTGAACACACTACATATATATTAGTATCACTCTTTGACTCTAAGAATACCTAATTTGTCTTACTTGTATTTAAAAATTAATCCTCCTTATTCATTATATAAGAAATATATCTTAAAAATTCTTTCATTTCGAAGCTTATCATTTTATATCAATAGATACAGAAATCAGCAAAATCTGCTATATTGCACGATAACCTAAGCTACAGGAATAACAGGGTTAAAGATCAATATCTACAGAATCATCGAAACGTTGCGAGACTTTCTAAGCTCCTGGATAGAAATCTCAGGGAGTAATAGCAAAATGCAGCATATCAGGGTCGTAAATATACGCGGCGTGGCGCGGTCGCGAAACGAGGATCGGCGGAGAATTATTAAGCAACGTATGAAAATATTCAACAGCTGCTGCTTACGGTGAAATGGAAATCGCATGGATTTCTCAAGGTGGAAAGCGGCTCTAGCTAGCCTCGTCGGTAATATACAAACCTGAGTCTGCGGCGAATAATGGGGCAAACCGTGGATACGAGACAGGGTGGAGTAGACGGCAAAAGGGGGAGGAAGGTAGAAGATAAATAAGCCGCGTTGAAATAAAGCCGAGACTGGCTGCAATCTGACCGAAAGGTAAAGGGCCAAAGGGAAGTGGCGGTGTAATAAGGTGCATCGTGCAAGCAGAATAAAAAGATCATCAATTATCGCGCAAACTCGTGAAAGGTGGCCGCATGTTTTAGCCCGCGTAGCCTAGCCTGCGCGGAATATTATTCAGAGCATTAGGCGTGCTCTCGACCGCGAAGAATTTCCATAAACCCGCTATCTGGCATCTAAGACAGCGTAGACTCGCCTCTTCGTCTTTCTATTAACACTCTTTCCCCTTCTGTCTACGCAACTTTCTCCTGTACGTTTCTCTATCGTCGAAAAAAAGAAAAAGCAGACTTTTCCTTTCCTCTTTAATTTATTTTTCTATAGTAATAGCATGGAAACTCATATGTTTATTAATGAATTGTTTCGAATAGCTTCTATAGATTTTTTAATTTCCTCTCTATAAGTTTCGAGTAAGTTACGTGCAAATCGCGATGGATAATAGCGAATCGATACTGTATAACGATTGGGACAGATAGAGTTGAATATTACGACTAAGACTCAAAATTTGCTGCTTGTTTTTCGTGAAAACAGAAAAACAGAAATTCCTTTCATTAACGAATTTTGAATTCTTCATTAAATATCTCGTTATTTGATAGAAGTTCATAATAAAAATACTACGAACTTTTTGAAAAACCTGTCGTACATGAAGTTACGTTCGAACAAAGTTTGGATAATAGCGGCTCATCTATAACTTCGTATATTAAAATCTGAAAGGTAGTTGATATGAATGAAGCGCGGATAAGTTTGTATCGCACTTTTATTTTTTTGCCACTTGTCATTTTTCCTCTTCTACGTCGTTAGTAAAGAGAGGAAAAGATTGAACGTGAGTTTACAGACACACAGCTTAAGATCGCCTTAAACGTACACGAGTGTCATCTACGTTGGTTTCCGGTCCGCTTCCTTTTGAATACGCACTTACACGAATGTGTTTACCAGCGATGCACTGGGAATCACGTAATATGTGTGCGCTTTTATAGGCAAGCCGTAGCCGCTTTCAGGGCTTGCGAACCATGGTCAAACGTGCTTCACAGTGACGTTATTTAAACAGGATGTTGTGGGTAACAGGTGGTACAATTACGAAACTGATGTAACGAGAAGAAATCAGAAATTGGAATAAAATATATTTTGCAGAGGAATATGAGTCTGAACTCAGCAATTACGTTTGATTGATAAAAATGAGATAGGATGTAAGAAAATCATAAATATTAATCTAGCATATTGAAGGGAGAATAAAAACAGTTAAGTAAGGCTATGGTCTAATAATTTGTAATGATTAAGCTGTGGATTTTTATGTATTTATGATAATTATAAATATTTGAAGACATTCGTGAATGAAAATATATATATAAATGCAAACTATATGTATAGAATGTCAAAAATAAAATACGTATTACAATAATTAGAAGATCAAGTACGATTTTATTCAAATTCTTCTTCTTATCGGCGTATACAGAAATATGAATTTGCATAAACAATCACAGTTTAATCGTATTAAAACTTTTTATAGTTCTTTGTGAATGCTCTTATGGATTTAACAAGAATAAAAACAAATTTTAGTAAGTCAGAAAATATTAATGAAAATAATTCAATAATGGATACTAAATATAAAAATAAAAAAGGGACGTCCATTAGAATATATAGGCTAATTGATACTTTAATAAGTAAGTGGATTAACAGTTGTGTCTTAACTTCACAATTAAGCTTCTATTTTTCCTATAGCTATAACAGGACGCGTTAATTAACCACCTCTGTGCTTTATACGCAAACTCTTGTTTCTGGCGCTTTTTCAACCCTCATAGAGGGGCAAATAAAGAGAAGGGTTCTTAAACCACCTTTTTTTTGCAAAGAAAGCATGATAAACCGACTGCGGAAGCTGCCACGTGCTCTTCAAAAATCGATGCTTCTTTCGCTGTTACAGAGTGATCTAGGATAATTTAAAAAAACTGAAATATTCTCAACTCTCAGAATATTGTCAAAGCTTCAGTAACATTCATCTCGAAATAACCACAATATCTGCACAAAATATTCTGGTCACAGTAATTAATTGAATATAATCGTGAGGCTCTGTCAGCTTCGCAGCTGTTTTCGGAAAATCTGTCGATAATCGTTCCAGCTACGTGACCCGTTTGCGCGCGGCCACGCGTCTCTCCGGTGACAATGTGTCTCCATGTTCGGCCAGAACGGTTTGCACGTTGACAGCCTGTTATCCATAAGCATGTTGGCCTAACAGGCGAAGTAATTTCGTTTCGCACGGTTCGTATCGTCCCGCGACTAGACCGCTAATACCGTCAGCCGGCTGGTTATATTTTTAAGCAATTCGAATCTAAACCTGTTAAGCCGAAACCTCGCTTAATCGCTGTCCGATTTTCAGTTGTCCACGTCGAAAGAGGATAAAGGTAACGCGACATAGACAGCTCGATCACTCCATGATACGTATAATATATAATTTGACGGTGTCATCTTCATCGTGGTCACGCTTTGAAGTGTGATTTAATATATTTTCCAATGAAGCTCTCTTTGTATCAAATTCTACATTTTATTTTTATAGTATCAAATTATTTTTGTAGCCATTGTAAATGACAGAGAAATGAAAAATGATACTTTTTTTTTAAAGGAAGGGATAAATTTTATACAGAGCAAGATGAAAGAAAATTGTAAGTGTTAAAAAAATATCCGCATAATATTTTATAATTCTTTAATCTGCTTCTATAGGTAAACAATATGTACATCGTCTATTATTTCATTTTCTCATTTAGTCTTTTTTTTTTTAACACCTGCTATGTGTTTCAATTTGTAAAAATTAGAATTTCCTTTGTTACGTCTCGAATTAGATTTTAAAATGACACAATTTAGACAGTTTTAATTTGGATTGAATAAATAATTCAATATTTCATCTTAAAGTTTGATTCATTTTTATATTTTAATAGCTGATATTGTTCCAAGGAATAAAATATCCAAATTTAGCATCTTTCTGAATGACTTAAAATTTCCCAAAGTAATAGTGAATGAATTATCTGTAAAGCCTCCTCGTTCTAAAAGCAGAAACGAATGAACGAGATTAGTCGTAAAGCTACGACGAAGAACGAAACACAAAATAATAATAACGATTTAATGGTGGTGAAACAGAAATTCAACGTTTATTTTCTCCAATCGATATATTAAACTTTCATTTTCCTTGTCGCCAACTACAAATCACAAGTTCCAAACTCGTACATAGACATCCAGGTTGGAATTTATTACACATACTCACATGCAAACACGCACGATGGAACCTGGGGTATCTAGGATGCTTCGCGAATTTCGTTTCGGCCGAGCCGCTTAAGCGGTCCTCGAAAATTCAATGGCCCTCCTTCATTGCTCTGCTCGATATTCGCTTTGGAAGAACATTACATCACCATCTTCGATGGAACAAAGAAGAAGGGAAATGCAAATTTCGGGATCGAACACCTTAACCGACTCCCATTTGGCAATATGTTGGTATGCTAGGGATAGAGACGAGACGAGGGTAGGGGTTAGACAATTTATCCCTGGGGTATCCGGAGCAAGAGTTGCGATTCCGGACGAGAGATCGAAGGTCTTCGCCTTTCTCCGTTGCCCGATATTTTCGCAAACGAGGCGAAAAGGGATGTGCCACGAGCCATCGGCTGATATACTATGCAACGTTATTCCGGCTAAGGGTCGAACGCAACATTCAAATATGTATTTTAACGCGTCGACCCTCGGCAATGGTATAATCCGTTTACTTTATGAATTCTGCACGTGAAATCCTTCGTAACGCGTATACTCATCCGCCGCTACTGAAATTGAATTGTAGATCTAAGCGCGCATAAGCGACTTTCGGACAGAGTGAGCGAATTGCAGGGCAGTAGAGTGTTTTGTGGAAAAAATTTTGGTAATGGAGAAGAGGAGTGTCTGTGACAGCGTTATTTAATGGGTTGACGTACTTGATTCGTTTAACACGTTGACTACTCGTTGCTTAGTTCAGCGTGGTATACTGTAAATTTAACTTCTCGGAAGCCATGCTCATCAGCTTTTTGTAAGCGCTAATTTCATGACCGAGATACGTACGTAATTAATATCCAGTTTCAAAGAAATAAATGACTTCTTATTCGCGTAAATTCGTCTAAATTTATCATTTAAACGAATCTTTAAATTTTCTTCAACGTTTTTTATTATTATAAGTGGTATACCGTTATAGTATATTGTTTTGAAAATAGAGGCATTTTTTAATATTATATTCCACTTTTACACTAATCGGTGCAATCTAATTTATATTGAAAATTGATTGGTTAAAAAATATTCCAGCTTCAACTCCGCGAAATTTAGAGTTTGTATGCAAATATTATTTTGCAAAATGAAACATATTCTACGTACCAAATTGAAAAAGGGGAAAGATTTTTGCTCTTTTTTTAACGATGATATGATTGAAATCAATTTGAAATGTATTCCATTTAAATTTATTTTTTCATTTCCCTGTAAAGCAGAAATATATTAAAGCAAATCTCGCATACAGTAAACGATCTTAGAAACTCTAATTGAACTCTATTTTCTATGAGAATTAATAACTATGAAGCTTTCATCAAAAAAGGAAACAATATCAACTTAAACTGGTATTGTTTTTAGTTTTCCTATTAGCCATAGGTAATATTACAACGAATACTTCGCGTGCAAACTTTTCACTTGTATTATCGATACAAAAAATTTTTCCTCTTGTGTTATAATGACACAATTACTTTATGCGTTATGACGTGATAAAAGAATTAAAAAAAATATTGAAAATTCCACTTAATATCTCAGTAAGGAAATTAATTAATAAAAAAACTAATTGCTTTACTCTATATGTTATCTTCAAAATTACACGATTTTTCATGTAGCACGTAATTTTCGAATAATTTAAAACCATCGGGCAAAAATCATCAAATAAGCTCACTGTATTTTTAAAAGCAAAATAAATATTATTACAATAATAAGTAAAAGATGTTAGCATTTTTAAAAGAAAATTCGACATAAACCGCACTTTTAATTTAGAACCACATCTAATTAAAGCCAAAATCTAATGGAATAAAATAAATCTAAAAGGCTGACTTCAATCAAATGAAGCCAAAAAAAGATTCATCCAACAAATCAAACTCAGATTGGACAGCGAAAAACACAATCGCTGCGCGCGTGTAACGAAAATTTTCCATCAATTCGAACGTTAATTGAATTTCATAGTTCTCTGTAAAAAAAGGCAAATAGAAAGGTAGAGAGTGGAAATACAGAAGTAGTACAATTGTGTTAAAGATATTACTGGGGAAAAAATAATGGAAAGTCGTACGGTGGATCTTGCCAATGTTCCTCCACTTTAATTACTACAACCTCGTCTAAATATCAATTTGCCCGCAGGCGGATCACGCAGAAGAACAGGCTCGCGAGAGAAAACTATAGAAACACGCGGCAAAGGCCGTCAGTGTAAAATTAAATTAGCGAGCCTTCGGCAAACTGTGGAAACAGTGTTCGAGGTAAGAATAACAACTCGTGAAAGGCTTTTCACTGGTGCACTTTACATCGACCCTGTGTGAACTACGTATACCTGTAGCAATATGGATCCCGCTTCCGGATCTCTCGTATATCAGCTTTGCGATAATACGATCAAAGGATAACTGGGCGAAACATGTTGGTTCAAGAGACACCCCACTCCTGATGCAAAGAGCGCGGTATTAAAATCAAGATTACCTTTCTATTATATTCTCTTTCCCTCTTTCTTTCTTCCTTCTTTCCTTTCCTTCATTTCGTTCCTTTCTCTCGCTTCGTTCAAATAACCGTTTGCTTTGAGGGCAATTGTTTTGAAGAACAAATTAACACAGAAATGAGGTATTACGGTCTTAAAGTAATTAAGTCATTTTATGTAATATTTAATACTAACAAATATTTTTTCAAGGATCATTTTCCTGATGTTAATGGAGTGCAAAAGTTTCCACACAGATTGTGTATATTATCTAAAAATGATACCAATATTAAATACAAAAACATGATATATATAATATAAGGTAAAATTTTCTATTTGAAAATTTCTACCAAATTGCCAATGGCGACCGCGTTAATTCAACAGCCAAAAATTAATCCAACTTTGTTAATATAACGTCGATACGTGTACAGGCGCCTGCATACCTATATCATCGGTAGACTCACGTGGCAAAGTCAAACAAGCCGGTAGTTGAACGTCAATAGCCATGATCCGCTTCATTTCCTTGAGGAAATAATCGGCGAGAATGAGTGAAGGGTTTAATTGAGATTCAAGGATGGTCACGTATTTGCTATCGAGCACTTTAATGTTGCAAGGATCGTTTGTTTACGAGGTCTTCTATCGGTAAAGGAGGGCAGGCTTTGTTATCACAGCTTCTTTCGTTCCATAACCGTCCAAAGGGATTCGCAGCAATGATGTACGAGCTGGCTTATGGAGAAAAGCCCTTTTTTCCCCTCGTTACTTGAAAGTGCTCCGCCAACTTCCATAATAATTCTTTCCCAAATATCGTTATTGTAGCGAGCTAACGTTGCTTCTTGGATGTCGATCTCCGTAGCTTCACGAGCTTCAGAAATGAAATGAAATATGTAAGGGAATGAAAACAGAAAAATGTTTGTATGAGAAATCTCTGTTTATCCATTTGTCTGCTTTCTGTTTCTACATCTTATTACTTTCATGGGGTTTCATTGAGCTTGATATATTTATCATTAAACTGAACGTCTATGCACATTTACGTTTCTATGAACACGAGTAAAGAAATGGAAGCTAAACATTAATCTGTTTCGTCCATTATGTTTTATTTATTATTTTACTATTACATGTATTTTTGTATATTATTGCAATTATGAGGAATGGTACATTTTGGATGTTTTATATCTTTTTGTGTCTCAGTTTCTTATAAGTGTGTATAAGTCTGTAAATTAGTGATTATCATCTTCCGAAATAGAACAGTGTGTGTAAGTGTACTAAATATGATAATAATTGAAGCATTACGATGAAAATTAATGAGTATGTGTATGCATGTAACCATGTTTCTATCCCAATTAAAGTCAAAATTTAATTTACTAAAAGCATCTATATGTTAGTAATTATGAAAGAAAAACTATCCCATTTCCTTCATTTAAACATTTCATTTATTGCAATTTATCTATCAATTCATGTAAAGTACGTAAAGTACCTACGTAGTTTGATTACCATAGTAAATTCAAGCATCGATCATCAGAACGTGCAATAGAAATGAAATCGTCTTATACTGAAATTCTTAAATCTAAAGTTAAGACTAATAATGGTGGTTGTAACAATTTTCAATTACTACGAAGTTAAATGAATACTGCAGAAAAGTTTCGCGGTTTAATTTATGTATGAGCTTCGCAGGAAGTGTTGAACTTCATTCGCGATCAATCGCTGCTTCTCGAGTGAAGCTTGCCCGTGTCTGACCTCTGCCAGGTATTGTCTGAATCTACTGAACGTAGTTCTACGGATAATTCGTATATATAAATTTGTGAACTTTTGCTGGAATTGTCGAATTTTTATTAGTACCATCGTATGGTATCCTTCCCTATAAATAACAATCAACAAATTTTTAAACAAATTTAGAAACTATTAAATTTCTTCGATCAAATTAAATAATTTCCATACGAAAGATCTTGTCATATTTTTAATAGTTGAAATGAATGAAAATAGGAGTCACACTAACTGAAGATTCCTTCCGCTCAGTTACTCTTATTCAGCTTTATCATGTTTCACGATATGTTCTATTTTGAATATAATTCCTATGTTCACCATAGTCGGTATTTCAGAATTTGCGACGCGAGGTCTCATAAGATATCAGATATAGTTCTTATCTTATCTGCGATAGTAACAGTATTGACAAAGGACAGAATAAAAGTGATGTTAAATGAAACTTAGTACCTCACGGTCTGAAATACTAAGTTCGAGACAAATCAGAGTGTTTCTTATGCTCTCTAGTATTTATAACGTCGTGTTGATTGTAATTAGTCCGTATCAATGTGTTCCGTTTATTTAAACAAAAACTTAGTTAGCTCCATTAAATAAGCATCTGGTAATTAAATTCACTTATTTGAACGTGAACTACTATTATAAGAAACGAGAAATCGTAATTAATAAGGAGAATCAGTGTGATCTTACATGAACTTATATGAATTTATATTGCGTCACGTTCAAATAAAAGAGATCCTGTCGCATATTAAATATAAATTACAGATATTAAATAATTATCAGCTATTAAATAAAATAACGTAAGTAATTAAATTAATAATTGAAATAAAACAGTACTTTAATATAATTTTATACTAGAAAGTAAATCAGAGTTACGTATGTGAAAATATATTACACTTATACAAGTAATAATTAATTGTTGAACCGTGGTATATGCTTAGACTTAACTTGCAAAAACATTTAATTTAGTTTGAATTTAATTTGTAAAAACAATAAAAAATTATAATAATGATTATTATAATAAATTGCTTATGGCGTCCATTTGTAATAAAAATTAAAAATTTCTTAAATTTGATTGTGTTATAAAGGAAAATTATTTTCCATAGCATTGGCAAAGATTGTTACGATTAGAAGATCGTAACCTCGTGAAGAGTGTCATTGGATATATAAGGAACACACAACACGCGCACAGGCTCAGTTGTGCGTGAACTCTCATACCGCGAAGATCGAAGGTAAGAGTTTACTTGCTTAATAATAGTTTATTTATTAATTTGTAACAATTAAATTATTGATCCATAACATTTGCGCTATCAATTTAGTCATTGATTCATAACAATTAAACTATTAATTCATAACATTTAAGTCATTAATTTATAACGTTTAAACTAATAATTTATAACAATTATACCATAAATTTATAACATTTAAGTCATTAATTTATAACGTTTAAACTAATAATTTATAACAATTAAATCATCAATTTATAACATCCAAACTATTAATTTATAACATTTAAGTCGTTAATTTATAACAATGAAGCGATTAATTTGTGTCAATTAAACTATTAATATATAACAATTGGGCCACTAATTTATAAGAATTAAATTATTAATTTATAATATTTAAACTCTTAATTTATGACATTTAAGCTATTGATTTATAGTAATTAAACCATTAATTTATAACAATTAGCTGTTAAACATTTAAGTTAAAACATTTAAGTTATTAGTTTAAACAGTTGAGCTATTAATTTATAGCATTCGAAAGTGATTGTGTTATAATGGAAAAATCGGCTTTTATGACATCAGCAATAACAAGAACCATTAACTTTTGTTTGATCTTGTCGAGGATATATCACCTTGCATAATATACGCAGCATCGAACTCGCGTGCGAGGTAATATAAACTAGAAATATTATACAGCTCGAAAGAAGATATACTGTTAATACAAAACATTTATGCTATTAATTTAAAGCAATTCTATTGTTAATTTATAACATACCATTAATTTAAAACAGCTGTATCATTGATTTAGAACAGTTATACCAGTAATATATAACAATCTTTTCATTAATTTAAGATTATGATATCCTTAATTAAAAACAATATACTACTAATTAAAAATTACTATGTTTTTTATTTGTAACAAATGCCATCAAAAGCAATTGTGCCATCTGTTCCTAATAATGAAATTAATGATTTATTCCTTTTTATATAATTTTGCAATAAATCTAAAATGCAATCAAATCAAAGCCAACAAGATCTCCTCTTCCAATCTTGCGTGCCTACGGTTGGTAAGTAGTATGATTTAGTTTCTTTGATGGTAAGTTCAATGTTCGAATATGATTATTTCAGTTCACATACGAGCTTCCCCCTTCAATAAATAAATACAAACTTTTAATATATATTTGACAAATATCTCTAGCCTCGTATAAATCTAACAGGCTCATTTTACAATTTTATTTTTGTCTTCCTGAATTTTAAGTTATTGTCTCAACTTATATAGCATTCTCCAGTATTGAACATTCTTATCATTAGTAAAATTATTTAAAAATCAAGTATGACACAGTTAAGTATCCTTATCCTTAGCAATTTCCAATCTACTGTACCTTATTCTCTCAAGGGAATTCCCTTGAAGGAATAGGATACAGAATACAAATTGGATAGTAGTTTATAATTAATAATAAGATATAGTATATAAACACACTATTTTTGATAATACTTTTCACTCTTTTGCACACACGGGTAGAATCATATTAAAATCAGGAATACTACAAGCCGTCTAAATACCTTCAGATTCTAATTAATTAATTAATTTCAATACTCACTTCTTCTTTATCTTCTTCTCTACTTCTTTATCATCAAATAGTTTTATATCTTCTGTTTGGGATAACATAAAGAACTGTAAAATTAAACTAAATTACAACCATGTTTAAGGATGTATCCAATTCTTTCACCATAATTATGCACTGACTTTAAACAAACAATTATATATCTGCAACTAATTATTTTCCTAGATAAATTACTAAATAGTTAGAATAACTGAATAATGCCATTTATTTTTCGTATAGTATATTTTAAGATTCGAGTCTTAAGAGAATAAAAGTTCCTCTTTAATCTCTGTATTTGTTCAAAACTTTGCGGAAGCATTTCGTGAAAGTACAGAAATCAGTATCATAATAATATTATTATTTGATACTATATTTCTATGTGACATAGAAAAGTTATCAACTTACATGCAATTACGAAAATAAATTACCACAAAATTTACCCTAAGAAAATAAGACACGTTTCCCTATTATAGTTCTCCCATTTGCAATACCAACAAACAACGAAACTAAATATTTTAATCTTTTTCCAAAGATAAAATTAAAAAATTTCGTATACCATTTATAGATTTGAAAAAGTTGCGAAAATATTCTTCAAAGTGAAAGATGATTCTTCGCCTTTATCGTACAAATAACTCAAAACTAACATAAACCGTGAAACATACATAATTCAAAGACATCGATTGTACGATTGTCTAACATTTATTGCCCAAGTACACGATAGAATACATTTTATTTACACGGGATGGAGGATGGAGAGGAAAAGTGGCAATGTGATCACAAATGCAAAAACTAACACGACATCGTCTTACAGCTTAACATATTTACATGTCCCTGAGGCTTAGTCTACACGTTATCGTACACACGCTATTATTTTACAATATACCACGTATAATCCTATGCGTTGAAAGCAACGATCCATATCGCGTACAGATCACGTTAGCTCTCACACGTTCTATTATATATTACATACAACGAGAAATCGTTGAAAGCTGGGTTAGAAAGAACGATGTGATAATGCACAGTTTCGTCGTTTCTTTCATTATCCTTGATTTATTACTTTTTTCTTTAAGGCCGAAAGATGATCGCCAAACACGCGTTCAAGAAGCAACGTCAACGTTAAGAGTATGTGTACAGGCGGATTATGGGGTCAATTCGCTCTACTTACACTGATTTACCGTCATTCGAACATCGACTCGAGGAATGGAAGGAATGCGCGATGCACTGGTCGAGGTACGTCAAAATATTACCCGGATCATCGATGTGTATTGCTTTACCGAGCAAAGATCAAGTTACTTGAATTTAAAATGTCACAGGGGAAAATAAAGAATTTTGTAAGATATTTTCTAATGTGGATTGGCTAATTGTAATTAGTAGACTTTCTATATTCATGAAAAATTGAAATCTTAACAATATATATAAAATATCTAAAATAAAGTTATATTATTTATACTCCGAGACAAATTTCTGTTTATGTTATTTTTTTCAATGTTGTTCATAAAAATATGAATTTGTTTAAAGCAATCTGTGGTCTAGCAATCACAAGTGCCACTTCTCCGATTCCAAAATCCAAGATAAATCTGGATTTTAACCTTTTTGTAACAATTCCCTCTGAACTGAGAAGATTTCTTTCCTATACAAATATATTGCGAGTAGTTTCTAATAATACGAAAAATATGCACATGAACATTTAAAAACTTCGTATAATCAATTACGATATGTAATTTTAGTATAAGTAGGAGAAATAAAAATGATACAATTTTTTTTGGAATATCTCCAGGTTGATAGAAGGGAATGAGTTAATAAAAAGCTCTGACGATTTGATGTAACAATAACATATACATATATTTATGTGTTTTTGTTTCTATTGTTTCTTAAATTAAATTTTCTTAATTTAATCTTTTTCTAGTAAATATGTTAGGAAATAATCTATTGTTAATTAAAAATTTATATTTTTATAGACAAAATTTAATTGACATAATTTTTGTCTGTTTTGAATTTTTTTTGTAATTCCTAAATCACAATTCATAACATTCTAATTTTACAATATAATAAAATAGCAACTCTGGTTATGATTGAGATTTCTGTCGTCATAAATAATTAGACCAATTAAAGGAAGAGTAATCATGTACCAGCCTTCTTTTAATTTATATGCTCGAACATATGCATTGGAAACTCAATTTTTGCTCGGGTAAGCAGTACGTGCCTATAGTACATTAATCGATATTGTATCAGTATCGTACTATTTTGGATAATCGTATCGTTAACTATTGGGTACAGTACTTGTGAACGCATTCATGGAACGATGAAGCCGTTGGAAGGGAGTGAGGTCACAGTTACTCTCATAAACTCATTTGCATTTGTACCCATTACGAAAATGTAAGTGTAGGAATGTAGAGAACAAACAGTGTTTCTGAACTAGCTGGTCGAGTTTTGGAATTGTGTTTGTGGTTTATCTTTGAAGTGGACAAACTTCGCATGTATGTAACCATAGAAAGCCTTCGCTACCTGAAACGATTAATTTTAGAGCACGATAAAACTATGTTTTTATGGTTATTGCATAATACTTATTCTTGCAAAATTATGTTAGAAGTTATTCAAAAATTGTACTAAATATTTGAAAAATCTTTAATTCTTCGCGTGAAGGAAACATGAATAATTACAGTTTCAATAGATACTTATTGTAAATATTTATAATAGCTGAAAACAATATTGATTATTACTGAATTATTAAAAGTTATACCGCAAGTTTTAAATAAAATGCGAAATATTGAATCTTATTAATGTAAGTGGAATAAACCTTCCTACGTCAGCCATCTATTTCAGAACCACTTCATCATCACCACTCTGTTGTATGAATAAAATTTGATGTTTGAACTATGTCTGTTCTGATAACTAACAACTTATACCATGACACATGATATACATTTCTTTTTGAACATTAATAACATCTTTATAAAAATTTCAACAATGTTGTGTTCAATACTTTTATGTTGTTTATGATGGAATCAGAATCAGTCAAACAGTATGCAACACTTGAAATAAGTCTCTAACATAATTTAAAGCAACATAATTAAATAATTATATTATTTATTCTTCGAGTTCTCTGTATGTACATACTAATCTAAAATGAAATTTTATAAAAGAAATCAAACTTTATAAGGAAAAAAGAAATTAAATAAATAAATTACTTAAATAATCTCAAATATTTTACATTCTTAAATATTTTGTTTTGCTTAAAAATATGGCATGAACGACGCTAATGCGATACTATAATGCGACCAGAATATGGTTTTACGAATTTAGGAATGAATTTTACACTGTTGCGTGTTACAAATAATAGGCTTCGTTTATAATATAATCGAAAAAATTATTGTCGTAAAGCAAAGGCATGTCGCTACGTCACGAAACTGATATTTACATATACATATGTAGGTTAGGTACAAGCGTTACATATTCGCGAGAAACTACTCGCTTCGTGTCGGCGTTTTTTACAATGGAAACTTACAAAACGTTCGAAATATAAATTACATAAATACTTCGATCTTAAAATTAATAAATGCTATAATAAGAGTACGAACAATTTTATAAACAATTTTACATGTAATAGGTATATAAAAATCTATCAAAAGTAAATACAGGCGAAGACTTCATAAAAGCTTTTCTCCTAAAGACTTTGTATCACATAATATTTTTAAGCATTATTATAAATTATAATAGAACGTAGGAAAATATAATATGTTGAGTCCAATCAATTTAGGTATTTCAGGACAAATAACAGTATACGTAAATTAGAAATTTTGAAGATATCCTCTCGAAGCTTTGAACCAAGAATCGAATTTGTACGAAAGATTTGTCTTCAATACTTTCTTTTATTCTAACACAATTAATTGTTAACAATGTTTCATCGATACAGGTTTATTCAACCTAAACAAAATGTATACTCAGACTGTTACTAAATTCTGATAGAACATGGAAGAAGAAACAGAGCAAGCTCCGTTGTTTTAAACAAACGCAAAGTTTTGTTGAATAATTTGTCCGCCGGTAAAGCTATTTTTAATCCTTTAGCTGTGGCTAAACTGAAGTTTAATATAAAATCGAGAACGACATACTCGTAAGTCAATAGAAGGTTTTCCGCGAATAACATATTTTCATGACATTACTATTTTAATTATTGGCGGCAAAATAGTAATGGCAAAATGTTTGGATGTAATATGATTTTTTAAATTATCCAATTATCTTTCATACTAATGATAAACATAGCAAAAAGCTTCTATTATTCTGTAGGTTAAAATGGTTTATTAACATGATGGATAATTGACTGTTTAAATACTTTTCTGAACACTGCAGAATATACAGGTGCACTACTTCTACGCATATTTTCAGATTCGTTTTAAATTTGCCAATATAATCATGACAGTCGTGTCTCATTGCCGTGAAATTTAAAAATTCAAAATGTTTATAATATCTGCATAAAAGTTTTCTACAGTAAGCGTTCAAATACTTTTCTAAATCAGCGTAGATGATGAAAAAAAGAAAATATAAAAAGTCTTACCACCTTGAAAAATACGTGTATATATCTAGTACATCCAAACTTTTCGTCGATATTATACGTCTGTAATAAATCTGCAGCCGTTTCCTTATAGCGTATACGTATTTTTCCCGCAGCTAAAGGATTAACGAAAGAATAAAATCTTCTCCAAAAAAAAAGAAAAAAAATGTGAACTGTCCCAAGCGTCCACTACGTTCTGAAAAGTCCTGATGTTAGAATACGCTTTTTCCAACACGTTCCCATTCAAATCCGTGAGAATTCACTTAGACAAAAAGTCCAAGAAACATTTAACTGGCTGGTCCTCGATGCACCTCATACGATTACAATCTCAATCTGGTTGGTAGCTAGTATATTGTAAGTGACTAGCGTGACCCTGAAGACTCATCCGGACGCGAATTAATCAGTTTCAGGTGTAATAACGATCACAGAATGGTCTACGTCGACAAACCACCGGCTAAAATGGCAGTAATCGCGGCGATGCCAAGATTCGCAAATAAATGGCAGTGAAAGTGCGACGAGGCAGTGGCCGATTGAAAATCAACCTGTTCATCATCATTCTCGACGCCTTTCGGCATTGGCTCGTCCTTCATGCCTGTCGTGTTCCTTTCGTGACTGTGATCCATCTTCCAACTCTTCTTCGAATCTCGCCTGGTGTTCGGTCTACGCATCGTCGGCGATCTATCGATCCCTGGAAAAATATGAATTTACCGTGTTAAGAGCACGTTCTTGGCTATGACTCGGAATTTACGGCGTGCTTGCAGCCGTACTCCGATCAAATGGTCGCAGCTCTCGAAGAAATATCACTCGGCTTGTTCGAATCGAGTCGAGAGATCTTGTTTCGCGATTGGGAAACGATTTGTACTCCGAACCTATGATGAAGGGTTTTGGCTGCGCTTTTACGTCGAATCGCGAATTCAAATTTGCTATGCTTTATGGTATGGTGGGTACTGATGTTGTAAGGATCTGATTTTAATGTATTATTCGTGCATTCAAGAATATATGGATTCCACTTAGAAAGACGATATTGATCGCCGTATATTTTTTGTGTCCACATCATTCATTCATAACATCGTATTATGGCGTCCTGAATACCATTCAATTTTTGAGTGAAACGTTGTCGTATATAGTAAACGATTTATAAGTTAATTGCAATAATGCTTTAACACTGTATACCTTGTATATGTGATTTAAC
This sequence comes from Bombus terrestris, assembly GCF_910591885.1. Lineage (NCBI taxonomy): Eukaryota > Metazoa > Arthropoda > Insecta > Hymenoptera > Apidae > Bombus > Bombus terrestris. The sequence goes on from NC_063277.1 coordinate 10,449,753, forward strand.
ACTATTATATTTTATTGTAATTCTTTAATGTATTTCAGTACGAGATTCCACACGGTATTGATAATGCGATTATATCGTATTTCATTATTGTGTCCATTGAGGTTGCGTGATCGAGCAAATGAATTTTAATAACTGTTTGGGATTAATTTAATAGTAAATCATTATTGACTGCTAAAAGAAAACACTGTTGCAAATCGTTTTTCTTGAAATAACTGCAGATAATTTAAATGCAAAATTTGTCTTCATAAAATCCAAACATGAAAATCGAACAATTTAAATACCTGATAATTACACGTGTAATATTTATTCATTAATGTTCATTGACAATTGAATTTAATAAGAATTATATTTGATAAAACGATATCAAATACCGAAAATTCGAATTTACATTAATTTTCAATGCGAAAGGTAGAAATCAACAACCCCATTATGGATCTCGTTGCCAATGTTGCAAATGTAGATCTATGGACTGTCATACTCCTATCAGTTTCTCATAAATTCCCCATTATGTATGATACCGTGTTACTTGATCAGTGTTATGTTAGTGCGCCATTAGTTTAACGCAGCTCTGGCGAAGGTTTATCTATGGATTCAGTTCTATACATCTAACTTCATACTTAGAGCTTATTGTTCGGAACCTTTAAGGATTACAATTTGCAGCTTTGCGCTTCAGCAACTACAAGTTTTTGCGTTTTGAAGTTTATATTGTTATGGGAGCAAGTGGATTGTAAACAGTTATATCACGTTCTTAAACTTACTATTTTAAATTCCTCGAATATACAAATGTTACTAAAATAAACAGTCAAGACAATGACCAGATCAATTGTAAATAGCAATTTTGTACATTCACTTTATTTTTGTCATATTTTTCTAATTATTTATATGTATATTTATATATTTTTCATATTTTAAGATAATTCCAATAATGAAAAAGTTAGTTGCTTTACCTATAAATATATAGAAATAGAGCTTCTATGTACAAAATATTTTTTTAAATTATTTCATAGATAAATCATTTCATAGATTCTGCAATCGGAAATAATAAGATATTATACAACTTAATCAGTAGCTTAGTTAGAATAAGATTTGCATGTATTAAATAAAAGGCAAAATGAAATTTAAATAAAATTTAATTCTGAAGAGAAATCAGCATTCGCAAAGACCTGCTTCCATGACAAATATTTGTCCGTGGAACGAAATGCAACGGAATTTCACGATCTTCGAAGTCCAATTTACCGGGTTGATGAATAAAATAAAATTTCTTTACCGAAGGACTAAAACGTAACCTACTTGCTAAAAAGTTCAAGAGCAAATTGTTCGTAGGATGAGAAGTTGTAACACATTTAATTGAATATTGATTCTGTTTCTATTGTTTTAACGGAAAACGAGAATCGCTTAATTACTGTATTAACCGTATTTATCGTATTAACAATATATTAAAAATATATTTTGCTCGTCTGAAATATTCATTATAGGTGCCTTATATTTTAGAAAATAGGCGATGTTACGGCATAGGATTATTATTAATAACTAATTGCAATATGAACTGAACAAAATATTAGAATACAGAGACTCATTGAGAAATTAAACGAATTAATTTACTAGATGATGTAAAGAAACAATTTTGAATAACTTGAAAGTAGTCAGAATCGCGAAGAAAATAGTATATAACAATAGTCAATTTTACAATTCTTTTATCTGGGTCTGTAATGAAAATTTGAAAGATATATTTTGTACATTTATGTCAGTTATATACATACTGAAAGCTTCATTGAAATCGGTTGATGCAGGAAAGAATCTTTAGATTTATTATAGCTATAGGCTCAAACTTGTGAAAAATTGCGATTTCCACCACTTTCAATCGTTTGTACCTTATAGCAACGTTAAACGATTTCGATGACATTTTCAGTATGTAGGTATGTAACTGACATAAATCCAAAAATGTATTTTTTAAATGTTCAGTACAAGCTCAACTAAAAAAATTGTAAACTTGACTTATACTATTTTCTTGTAGATTCTGACCAATTTTTTCAAAATTTTTTTTAACCATTATCTAGTAAACTAACCCACCTAACTTTTCAAGAAAACTTAAATCGTCCGATCCAATTTATGAAAGTTACTCTGCTGTAAAAGGTGTTCAAATACTTTCGTGAGTTACTGTATATCGAAATAAAAATTACTGGTTTCACAATGATATACAAAAAAAGTATAAAAAATTGTTATTTGAAATACACATAGGGATGAATTATTAAAGCCTTTGGTTTCGAATACATCGTTTTATCTACCGGGTAAAAGTACATTGTTACGATGCGACAAAGACCACTAGGAAATACTTCGAGCGCATTTCATATCATACAGGTCGGCAAAGGAAGAATGTTTCACATCAATGTAGCATCGTAATCCTATTACACCACCACAGTATATCGATAAGCGCTTTTGATTGTGCCAGTCTACGGTAATCTTCCATCATATCTACTGATTTGATAAGCTCGTTTGAAATCCGTTTCATCGGTGTGATTGTTACGTATACCGAAGTAATGGCATTAAATAGTATCTTTAGTACTCACATTATGCCAACGCACGAAACAGGATACTGAGAACTAATCTCAAATCAATATCCTTTCCCACACCTTTTACAATTTTATTTTGCTTTCTGCATCTATGAGATGTTTAGTTTAATCGCATAGCATAAATGTTTATCTTAAATGGAAACACTTAAAATAATTTTTAGAAATTCATTAATAAAATATAAAATTTGATTAAACAGTCAGATCAATGCGTCAGTGTCAACATTACATGTTAAAGAATAATTTGACATCATAATTGCATACATTATAATGACATTATAATACGTACACAACTCAACACAGAATTATCAACAAATTATCAACATAAAACCGACAACAGAAACTCATTCTACTTTTCCATTTATTTATATTTATTATCCTATTACCCTATTATAACTAAGCAAACACTTCTTGAATAAATAATAAAACACGTATGTATACGACTCAACTGAACATTACCGTTAATCACTGTTTGCTCAAATAATTCAATGAAAAGGTACATGACTCAACTGAGGATACCAATAAACGTTATACCGAAACGCAAACGATGCCCAAATCGAAACCGAAGTGCTCGCCTATAACGCCAAGATCTAGCACAGTATACATAGTACATATAGCAACAACTTAACACCATAAACCGAAAGCACGATCTAAGCGAGGTTAAATCACTGGTGTCCGAGAATCCATTCACTTAATCAATAAACCAATCTACAGCTCGATGTCCATCGAGCGGGACAGCGCATCGTGCGTGTAACGGATAGTCGCAGCGCGATGGCAACGCGCGTTATCGCCGATCTGTCCATTAATAAAGATGAACGTGCGGAATCTCATCAGCGCCACGAAGTCTGGCCCGGAGGATTTAATGGTCGTCAAATTGTGCGCCGTGGAAAGCCGCTTTACGTGAAATCGCGCGCGCGTGACCACGTGCCACCAGTGAAAGCGCCAGCAGCTTTTCACAGATATCGAGCAATAACCCGGGAAAAATAATCGACGAACTGTGCACAAGAACCACGTATTGGAACGTCGCGTGCCGTAAAAGCCGAAGTGCACTTGTCAGTTGCACGCCTCGTCGAAAACGTCCACCGTGGCCCCAGCGACGATATTAATTTTCTCCGTGCGCGGAACCTCCACAAGCATGGCCCCGCGTTATTCGAAAATACACTTCTTCCAATTATTCCTTTAAACGGAGCTGGAAAGCGATAGCCCGGCTCCACTGTCATCTCTGTGGTTAAAGCTGCCGAAAAAGTCGATGCGTTCGACTGTGAAATAACCGACCGCGGGTCAGACGACGAAATTTCTTTCATCGGACAGTTGTAGCGTGAGGTAGGTTTGACAGTTTTGAGTATATGGTGTGGTTACAGATTCGGATGCGAGAATGGAATGGAAATCAGTGGGATAGTGGCTTAATGATTGACGGTGCATTGAATCTTCTTTTTTTTTTTTATATATATATAGAGTGCTTCGTTTGGTTTAGATTAATATTGGCGGAGTATTTTCATACTTCAGTAATATCGATGTGGATTATCTTCAAATGTATGGCTTTAATCGCTTTACCGATGTCATACAAATAAGAACGAGAATTAACTTCTATCGTTGAATCGTTTTATACTGATATATTAAATAAAAATGTACCACAAATGATGCAAACACTAATTATACTAGGCACGTGATTTTTAATAATTACCAACTTTAAAAAATAAGAAACAGGGAGAGATAAGACTTTATATTTTATGAAAGAATTATTGAAATGATTGTCCTACTTACAGTATAAGTATTTGTGTCCAACTACTGTGATGTATGAATTAATGCCTCTAGTACGTTACGTTTTTCTAAAGCTCTAAATGTGTTCGTCTTTAATTTGACTAATATTTTACATTATTATCGAGATCTTTAATGTTTCTGCCATGGTCCACAGCTTTAACATGACCTATAGATAGAAATCAGAAAGTATAAAATCAGGAGATATTTCACTCGACCAACCCGTATCTTAGCTACATATGTATGTATAAGTTCATAGGAGAACTTGGTTCTTGAAAACTAAGCCTCGGATAGAAGCATTTTATTCTAAACTTTTGATTTATGTTTGCGTATAGAATCGCCTTCTTTACATTTGTATAATGCTTTCAGCCACGGCCTATATATTTGTAACTACATATTTTCTGTTACTTTGCTTTACGATATTTTTCACTCATTCCTTAATCCAAAAACTCTCGAGTCTATTTTATAATACATTTATTATAATATGTACCATGTTATAATCAGAGGTAGAAAAGGAATTGCCTTCTAATTGAGTGATTCTATTACTGTTAATGTCTTCGAGGTTCTACTTCGCGTTCATACAGGGGAGAATCAATGAATGCTTATATTCTCGAATCGATAAAAGAGTGACGCTGCTAGGAAAAGTAAATTTTTGTGAAAGTCGATTTGAAGAAAATTATTAGTTGCTCGACTATTTAATAATGTGGATATTCTTTTCTCTGTTACAATTCACAAGCTATTAATCTAAATTTCGAAATTTCTAAAAAAGAATTTAAGCATTATCGTGTAATACCATTCTTGTTAAATACTATAATTTTTATAAATGCCATATAACACTTCCATTATAGTAAATATTTCATTTTTAAAGTTAATTTTTGCAATATCTTTAAATTTACAATTTTTACTTTTAAAGATTTTAAAGATATTTTACTTTTCTATCGAATCGAAGACACGAACTGTATGTTTTTCGATCAGTCCAGATAAATAGAGCTTTACTCCATAATATAGCTGGATTGTTGTGCTTCGCCACGTCCTAGGAATTTCGTCGATAGTGCGATAAGCCCTTTGCTCTGGAGTCCTGCAACACCTTGAGGTTGTTGGGTCGGTTTACCACCTATTTTATCATAATCGATAGAATATAACAGATATTGGGAAATTTTCGAGCAGCTGTCCATCTTATCTAAAGGCATTTGTAACAAGACAATATCCCTCATGAGTAAAACAGCTGAGACTCGAAATCCATATCATCGTGCATGTCTGAAATTCTTTCACTAGGAAGAAATTACTTGATTGTCTGTAGTTTGTAGTTGCGAACTCCGACGAACAATTCAGAAATGGATAGAACAGCAACCTCATATTATAATGTGCACGGCAATATGAACATCGAAATTACTGATATTACGTATTACATATCTCATATTACTTTATTTAAAAATGTTGAGGTCGAAGCTAAATCTTTTCTTTTTTAAAGGGGTTTTTTAGTCGTTTTACTTTACACATCAGTTTCTTAACAACTTTGTGAGAACGGCTTTTCTGTAATTAATCAAAAAGTTATTTTTGCAGCGGCTTACTATGAGGATTACGTTTTAAAACTTTGAAAATGAATATTTCTATTTTGGTAAGGCTCGACTTTCTAACAATTAAATTGTGTATAGTTAATATATTAAATAACGTATCATCAAAATTTCTAAGAAATTGCAAGAAAGTCGGTCTACGCTATACATACCTTAATCGATAGAATAGAAACCAGGTGAGTTGTTGGATATCTTCCTAACAATGTCTACCTAAAACTTTGAATGTAGAAATTTACACTCATCTTTTACATTATAATCTCAAATATCTGATTATTCCTCATATCACTATTAAAAATTCAGTTACTCGTATTTGCAACAAATTCTGTTAATATTTCTTAACTCTTTCAACTCTACGATCATCTAAACACATTCGATAAAATCATTTTCATTGATTAAAATTATGCGATTTAGTAAATTTACGATACCAAAATTTAGAATCATTAATGTTTCATAGAAGTTAAGAAGGCTCTTGGAATTCTTTTTTAGAATATTCTTTAATCAAAAATTTATCGAATTAAACGCAATTACAATCTATATGTACCTGTAGCATCGATTCCGAATTTTTAGCAAAGTTAATAGGAGATTCAGTATACCTCTAGAAAAAGTTTTCAGATCATTAGTACAAATCAGTTAAATTGTAAAATTATATTAGCTTTTCCAATATGTTTTGTATGTAAATGGTATGTAGATTATATGTAAATTATCATGTATCGTAGAGTTTGCAGTACTGTATTGAAATGTACGGTTGAATATCATGGCAATATATTTATTTCTATTTTTATTCACGAACAGAACTATCCTACAACTCCATCTTGCACCGAAACCGGAGGTAGTCAACAAATAAAATTTTCTTCAGAAATGTTTGCGTAGTAGATTGTCAATTAGATTTTGCATTTTGTCGAGAAGATCCTCCGTTTTGGTGCACGAATCTTGAAGGAACTTATGATTCTTAGACAAGTAATTTATGACGTACTTCGCAGAGTCTGAGGAAATTATTTTCACCACTTCGTAAGATTGCCAAGGAAACACAAGCATAAAATATATCTTGCTTTCATGTACTTTGCTCTCTTTTGTGACATACAAGGATAAAAAGGAAACGATAACAGAGAAGTAGCGAAATCTAACGAATGAAAATTATACGAAAAAAACATTTCTACATCACTTAATGGCGTTCCGAACGCTGAATCGATTTGTAATTAGCTCGTTGTACGTTTCATAGTGATTCGAATTCCAAGTTAAATCTTAATGTGCATACGTGGCGTCTGCTGCAATCGGAGATTCGTCTAAGTAAATATTAAATCGTACGGTGTTCGATAATCAAACTTGCTCTTTGTTTATATAGGTTTGCGTTGTTGAATTTAATTTCAACGCTGTAATTGCATTTGTTTCGACGGCAATTGTGCAGTCACGTTTGTCTGTAATTATAAACCATATTGTGCATCCGAATTTGCTTGAATGCACATAAGGGCTATATAACATACACTGTAATATTATTCTTTATTGTGTAGCCAATGCAATAAACGTGAATTCTAGCGTGAGAAAACGGAAAGGGTCAAAATGTAATATTTATCGTAATATTTTACAATATGTAATGTAAAATTATATATAACGTAAACGAGCAAAGATATTAACGATATTTTATTGAAACAACAGTAAAAGGTCTTCAATATAAAAATGTTTCTGTTTCAGATGATATTAAATATAATTAAAAAATTATGTAATTTCGGCAATGAGTCCGCGAAAACCTCAAACTCTATTAGGGTAATTTTTTGAAGTTCGTTATGATCGTAAACATTGAATTTTTAAATTTTCAATTTTCAAAATTCAATTAGCTAAAGAAACATGTATCTTTATGGAAATATTTTTTTGAACTTTATAAATTGCAATTTCTTTCCTTATGGGTTATTGGTATTTTAAAAATATGAGTTAATAATTGATGATTAATTGATGACTTGAAGAATCAATTAATTTGTAGGTTTATTTTCGTTACAAGTTTATTATTTGGAAATTAATTCGATATTGACATTTGCTAACATTGTTATCGTACATACACGTAGTAGACGTAAAACAAGCCTACGAGGTTATATTATAGTGTAGTCTAATGATAACGTTGGAACTTCAATGCAATTCGATTCTAAAATTGTTTGACTGTAGTACTTCTATACCCTAGTTCCAATTAACAAAGTAGAACTAGTGGTTTGACTAAGGAGTCAGGTATTCAAAAGACTAACAGAAAACCGAAACATGACTTTTTCTTATTTCAAATCGATGTTTGTACAATTTTTAACTACTACTGGTTAGACATACAAAGCAACACAGTTATTTAATAAAATCAAAATTGTGTAATATTAGCTGTTAAGAATTTACATTAAATGTCATGCATTTTGATGATAACATTAATAAACTTTTCGTTCAGAATTACCATGACCAAATCACGATAAATTTTTATAAAAATTGCAAATGTCTTCAAGCTAAACAATTCAGCTGCAATTAATTTGTTTTTACCCGAGTACATGATTAGCATTGAATCTTTAAAAAAACAAATCACATACTTCCATAAATTCATTTGTCGCGGGGAAATAACATGAAAAATCATGAATTTGAAAGTAGATTTTTTAAAATAATGTTTGTAACATCATCACTTCTCTTTTACATTTTAATTTATAGAATAATGTGACTTTTGAGTGATTTGTCTATATATTCCCTATATATATATTTGTGATATTTTATGTACTTCAGTTCAATGGATTATCTACATAATAATTTTGGAAAACTCGACAATTATAGTGATATTTCATCAAAAGTTGCCACTAAAATCCGTAATATGCTAAGGCATACTGCCATAACTAAATATATCTCGTTGAAACACGAATTAAACTCAAACTTAACTTATAATTCATGGTTTAATCTAGGCTCACCCTGCCAATATCTTATCTGACAAGTCAGATTAAACCCAGATCTGTACAATCTATCTAATTCTAATCTAACATTCCCAACATATCTGACACACGCAGAATGCTTTATGCCCATATATGTATATGTCTACCTACCTAATCCAATAATTACGCTATTAATCATCCCTCTCGAATCTATTTCTATTTCATTCCAAAAAGATCCTTATAATCTTAAACAATATCATTTGAATATTCTTCGAGGACACATAACAAATGTTAATAACAACCATTTAACCATTGTAGTTTCATATCAAATCAAACCTGATACTCCATTGTATTCCTTCTTCTTCGAAAGACATCTACATACAACAGATGACATATATTTTCTACTTTGTAATCTAACCTGACAGTACTACGTCATTTGGATCATTTTCAACGCAATCCTGTTCTTTCATATTTATACAATTCTCTAAATTCAAGGAAAATATGAAAGAAACATTGTTGATATATGTGATATCATGGTTGAATTTTCTGCTAGAATTTTCCCCCAAGTATTAAAAACTTTCTTTTCATCGAAGCAAAAGCAAGATTGCAATATAAAAATTTGGAGATTGCATGACAGAAAATATACTCGCTCACATACGTAAATATATTTTGGAAACTAATAAACGTAAAAGATCTGCGCGAGTCATAATCCATTCAACTTTCATCAAGGGTTAATTGCTGTCAGAGCAAAACCAATCACAGCTCGAATCCATCTTGAAAACACATTCATCCCTTTAATTTCCTCTTACTTCTACCATTTTTCCATCACCCTTCTTACCATTGTCTGGTAATTCGTTCTTCTCTCGCTCGAACGAGGTTTCCATCGAAATTAATCGACTTTAATGAAGCATATAACCTAGCCTGATCCGTTCTCCCCTGCTAATTATTGCCTTAACGTTATTAAGCACGAACGACACGGGGTTTAAGAAAAGAATCGAAAGAAGGGAAGGAGCTAGAGGTGCGTTTCAATAGAGCGTGAATTATTGAATTCACATGGTAGGGCCAATTACTCGAGGAAATCCTGGCGATGGTTGCACGTTGTGTCGCCCGTTTTATTTACAATTATCGATAATTAAGAACGTGCCAGAACCGAGTCGTTGCTCTTTCTCTCTCTCCTTCTCTTTCGATTCATCGTCATGGAATGGTGGTTTTCGTTAACTCCGTCCCCATTTCTCTTTCTCCGTTTCATTCCGCGTGCTCGTTCTCCTCTCTTTCCCTTGGCTTTCTCGCCGGCCGATACTCTAATCGGGCGACCGATTAATTATCAGCCAGAACCGAGAACGAACCATGAATAGATGCCTAGCCGTTTAATCGTATGCATACCATTCGGAAATCACGTTCCACAGTTGAAATTTTGTTCAAGGAACTGGAAATGCACGTACGATGTTCTTTTTTTTCAATGAAATTCTGTAAAGGGTGGCATTAATTAGGTAGAAAATGAAGGGCTGTGCTACGCAATCTTTGGAGAAATAAATCTCTCCATGGAGTTTCCTGCACTGGATAGAAACATTTCAAGCGTTATGCAGTTTTGTGTAATGTTTGGTTTATTCGCTTGTTTATGAGAAGAATAAAGTGCTGTGTAGACTTGCGTTTACTATATTTTGGCTATAATTATGACATAAATTATTAACATATTTACTAAGAAAGACCAGTTAATTTGATCACTAAGGTTATTCAAGTTTTTGGGAATACTAACTTTTTTGTATTTTATATTTTTGAATTATTACTTATAATTATATTGCCTTCTTTTTGTATTTGTATTTGCGTTCCATCTTTGCTGAAGGTAAATTGTATCATATTTATTTTTGGCGGAACAAAAATCGATATATTTCGAATTAATTAGTCTTTATTAATTTCAATTTCAGTAGAAATTTCTGATTAAGTTATTATGTCTGATTAGTATTCTACACTTTTCAATAGCAAATAGTATAACAGCTATAGACAATGTTTTAACTGTTTCAAAAGTACTGAACATATTCCTGACTTATTTCCTTTTACATAAGTCTTTATACGAGTCTCAATAATCTTTACATATAAGAAAAAAAGATTATAATGGAACGTGATTTCCCTTGAAATCAATAACTGGAATCATTCGAGTGGTTTAGGCCGCGTGAACATGCCTAGTACAGGCACGTGACGTTTATGTAGGAAATTTTGACATGATATGATGCGACATGACGTGCTATACGACCCGTCATAATTTAAAGCTGTCTGAAATTCTCTGGCGCCGGTTTAGTCTTTCCTTTTTTCTTACTGAATTACGGTACTAACATCATTAGCTAACGAGAAAGTACCTGCAAGACGATGTTTCTCTTTGGCCTCTAACTTCTCGAGTTCTTTGAGCCGAATGCAAACGTTTGCAGTAGTTTAAAAAAGGTGTATGATGCAATCTTCTTGTAAAGGATCGTAAAGGTTCGTAAAAGGGGTTAATTCTTATTACGAATGGAAATAACTACAGAGAAATAATTGGAGTAAAATAAACGAGTCTGGAGCTGGTACGTATATGTTAACACATGACATATAAAATTTTTCTGTCCTTGTCTGTTTAACTTAACGCGAAAGATCGTAAGATTTGCAAAATTTCCTCTTTAATTATTTATTCTATTACCTTATTTACAAACTCGATACAAGTTTCGTATCAAATCAATTTGTACTTGGAGCAGTTTATTTTCATTTAAAAACAGAACAAAGATTTGCGGAATAGGTTTCTGTCAATTTATAGAAATTGATGAGATTTATTTGACCAAGTAGCGAGTTCTATCGCAAATATACATTTTCTTGTTTCTACTTTTCGATAGATAACATTTACGATTTTATTATTGCGTTCAGTTTCAATATTAAAAATTTCTTCGTGGATAATTAAACCTCGGTTGGTTCAAATGACGTTCGTTTGTTTTTGGCCATAATCAAAACGGAAACTCCCTTGTGACATCTAGTTTCAAGTATAACATTCGTATAGTATGACACGGACATAATCTCGTGAATCAACCTCAGCGTTTAATTTACTGCACACGACATATCTCGTGAGCTCTGGGTCACTGTGTTGAAATTGCGATTAAGAATCTAAGAAAGTAAAGCAATGCATAAAAGCGAATGTGTTCTTTCTTGAATTTATGAATCAATGAATTGAATTAAATAAGAAGCGAAGTATAGCTATACTCCTAATTGTTTTTAAATGCAACTATCTATTTTCATAACAGCGTGTGCCTGATATAAAATTCATACTGTCATAAGTTTAATGCCATAAATCGGAATGAGATTTGAAATTAAAACAAAGACTAAACTTGACTACGTATATTATATTTCTTGGTCCTGATAACTGTGTAATACACCATATTGTGTAAGTGTAATTTGATGTTGTAAAAGAGAGGTTTAACTTAAAGATTCATTAAATAACAGGTCAACATTGTTCTTCGGCAATTAACAAAATAAAAGAAAATATCGGAGCTCCTGAAATGAGGAAGTTGTTAGCAATGATGTATAAGCTGTTGGATAAGAGTTCCTTGAAAGCGACCATTACGATGTAGATTAATACTTCATACGTAAAGTGTTGTAGCAGTAATCTGGATATTTCTTTTATCGCCTCTCATATGTCATAACTGGACTGCGCAATTTTATGCATTTATGCGAAAATTAAAGATACAAAAATGCAAAACAAAGATATGTGATCTAAGATCATCTAAGATATGTGATATATGAAATGTCCAAAGCAAAGTAATGGTTATAATTCTTAATAAGTAAATGTAGAATCTCTATTTAAATCCTATCTCTCTGATTGCATCCATAAGACTAATAAGACTAACTTGCCTAAAAATCCACAGTCAAGTCATAGCTATATCATCCTATTAAAATTGGCATTGAGAATGTAAGAAGATGATACTACATAGAAGCAGTGTAAGATAAGGTACAAGAGAGTGGAGAAAAATTAACATTTTAAATTATTAATACTCACGATTTATCATTTTGAGAGGTTCAATGGCGAGAATAAACTGATTAGGATTCTCTGTTTCTTTGAACTTGAGGTGTTTCTAATTAGTACAGTATCATCAAATTTGCCCAAGTGAGATTACACACGGTTTAGATGCTTTCTCGAAGTAAATAAGGTTTACACAGCTCGCCTGACTGTGGACGCGTATGCTTGTATAATTAATCCGAATTTCACCGGTTAAATTACTTTCCGAACCGGGTGTAAGGAAACATCGTGATAATTAACAAGTTACAAAACTAAAGCGAAGCTGGAAGAAAGTTCAGCCATTATTTGTAACACGTTACGTATTTAGCGTAATAAATTTTTCGCGTTTCAACCAACACGTAACGAAGAAGTTTCTTCGCGTAGTGAAACGAAAATCGTTAATAACATAGTGAAAGAAAAAGGAAGAGAGAAGAGCTAAATGGTGAGCAACACGGAACTCTTGTTTTATATTTCTTCTGATCGCTAGCTACCAGTTAATGGCATTCATACTTATACTTCGTTCTAGCTTAATAAACCACAGCTATATCTGGTTTCATGAGTAATAACTTGCATTTACTGGTTACTTTTGAAGAATCACTTGTCATTAGATTTAGTTTTTATGTTGAAAGGCAAATTTATAAAAATTTCTTCTAAACTTTCCATATCTGTCAAAATAATTACTATCCTTCTATTAAAATCTTTGTTTGAATAATAAAGTTAGGATGAACAAAGTTTTATAAAGTAACCAGTAAATAATTTATTAATTGATTCTCCACCTCAATTAATTCGTAAAACTAATCCCCTAACTTTTCGGTAGAACCACTTAAGCTTAACCAAAGCACAAGTTATACGATCGTTACATTTAATCGTAGTAATAAAATTCGATCTACGAACCCCTCCTTGGGATTCCGATAAAATTAGCGTGCGCGATAGCCCCGATTTATGAAAATTTTTAAGCGGCACTGGACACAGTAATTCCATATTACACGCGCTAATTGAATATCGCGAATTCTAACGACGGCTCCCGGTCGTTCAATCATATTATACTTCTGTTATTTTGCGGCAGCATTGAACCAGATGGCTGATACGCATACGTTATTTAAACAATTTTAAGCCGACTGACGCATCAAAATGTCGATTACACACCACTTGAAACAAATGTATCGCTTTTAATTCCTTGGGAATAAATTTTTCTTTTAGCGACATATATATATAAACGCAACAATATAATAACATAGACTATAATATATATAATATATATCCTACTTATAATAGGATTAATTCTAATAAGTTTCAGTAATACTAAGGAAATTATAGTAATTGGTGGTGTGCAAAAGTTAGTAGACAAATAGATTTTTTACTTTATATTCTAAAAGCGATATCTAAGAGAATTTTAACCAGTATATGAGATGTGAGAGCATACCAAGTGAAAGAACACGGTACAAATAAATAAATCACGGTAGAAATAAATAGATACAGTTATATAATATTATTTAAAATTCTTTCAAATACCGCTCTCGAAATATAAAGTAAGGGATCTATCTAGTCGGAAATTTTTGCACACTTCTTGTTGAAGTCCATCTTTGACCTGAAACAGTGATCAAAGTGGAACTACGTTTATTAAGATGAATTAATTGACTGCGATAGAGTGGCCCGTAAAGTCCTTGCTACTCGAAGTTCATCGACAAAATTCAAGTGGGATTAGTCTCTCTTTCTCCCTCTGTCCTTTTCCCTTGATTTTCCTCATCAACTCTCGCACCCTCGATTCGATATTATCGAGTAGTTACAGAGCTATGTAATTAACGGAAGTTACGATAACGAAAGGATTTCGAGAACTGATAAGCAGAAAAGTTGCACAGTTATGAAATTACCACGCAATTACGACTGTTGAACAAATTCGTTTGACTTGACGATGTATGAAACCTCTTGTTCTATGAACTTTTTTTTTTTTCATTAAAAATAATAACATGATAACCGAAAACATTATATGTTCAGAAGTTGTATTAATTGATCCTAACTTTTAGATAATTTTTCTGTTCCGACTTTTAATTATAAGTTTTATATCACCCATTACTAGATTATTTATTGTATCGCTAGAATTCTATGTTGTGTGTCTTTTAAGCGATTTACTTTGGCCTTTGAGTTTTAAATCTGCATCCGTACAATAAGCGGTTGTGCATTATATTCCTATTGTAAATTATTTTACGATAGTATAACTAATTTTAACTCTGTGTATAATTGATTCTTCTACGGTAACACGTATTTATAAAATCACGATAAGGAAATTGTTTAATGCATTCGTTTAAAAGATTTTTGTTTTCTATTGGTTTCAAGCTTCAATGAATAACGTGGATTGCGTTATACATGTTGTAGAAATTACCAGAGAACTCTGGGCGGAAGAAGGATTTTATGAAACGCACAATTTTCCGTGTATTTTATTATTCGCTTTTAGAAGCCTGTGTAATATTTATGATCGGAGCTACCATGTGATTCCATTTTATTATAAAAGAGACGAATTTTTTAGCGACTGTAGCGCTCTTTAGTTTGCTGCTTGGTTAGCATGTTATTAATTATTGCAAGCTTGTAATGTTTTTAATGGATACCAGCATACGATTTTATTTAGTTCTACATTAAACAGAATGTTCGATAAGCTTTTCATAAAATATGTGATTTTTGACGATACCTGGTACCTATCATTTCGAGCTCACAGTATATTTCCACACAGTAATTGATAGAAGAGATATCAAGTATTCATAACAAATAATATGCTTTTCTCTGATACAGTGTATTCTGGACTATAAATAATAAAATTCAATTTACTCACTGTAAAGTTTGATTTTTCCATCCATTTCTCCCAATGAATTTTTTGCCACGCATCTGTACGACCCGAAGTCTTGGGGCTGTATGGATTTTATAGTGAGCCTCATGGTTATCTCGTACCCCTTTGGAATTGTTTCAACTTTATAATTGTCTGGAAGCAAAAACGTAGAGAATCTTTGCATGGAATCGTTTTAATAATTTCTTAAAAATAAATCAAAACATCAAATCAGATAAGAAACGAAAATTAAAACGATAATTAACATTGGATGAGTAACAAAAGCATTATGGTCCAATGTTACTCCACTAGATTTTATATCGCATCGTCTTTCTCATAAAATCTTTGAGACGAAAGCATACACAAAACCATCAGATTTCTCAAACTGTACCAGTGTCCAAGACCAGTTGGAAACCACTGGCGATAGTCTAATAACGCGGGTTCCAAGAAAAACGTATTTTCGCGAACAATCGCTCTTCGTAATTGAAAATCTCGTTCAATCTGTGGTCGGTTGTTCACGTGTCGCCGAAGAATGCAATGAAAAAGTGCTTGATAAGGCTCATCGCCCGCGAGTTACGCCATTAATCTCGTGGTCGTATAATTGCTCTCGTCGCCAGTTAAAAAGCTAATTCGTTTAATTGCTACGAAACGACGACGATGAAGGAGGTGTGACATTTACTTGGAATAACAGGAAATTTTGTTTGACAAATTAACTATTTATATCGTTTTAAACATTTTGAAACGACGTGAGCTGGATACACGACATTGTTTACGCGATCGTCATTTTCTCTAGGCGGATGACATCCACATTGTATGTTCATTGTTGTTCGTTCGACACTAAAACGTCTAACAATGGAAAAATGTGGGACATTAGCTCTGGGCTTATCAGTGTACGTCGTTTGTCTGGCGTTCTAACGTGTAATAATTTTTCTATGGCCGCGTATTTCTCTTTATATATTTGCATATATCGGGTGTCTGTTTCTCTCGTCGTCTAATATTTTTCCTAAGTAGACGGGACGTGTGCAGGTAACGCAAATGAAGTTTTATTATGCTTTTGTGGAAGTGTGCAGCGTGGTTGGAATAAATTAAAGGAATTTAGGTTAAGCTTTTGGGTAAATGATATTTTTCCTTGGTGGCAGGTCTCGTGTTTTAGTGCTAAAGGTTGAATTTAATCAGAGTTGTACATGATGAATGAAATGTACATATGCTTGGTATTCTTATGTAGAAACTAATTTGAATTGTAAGTTGCTACATAGTTTTTATTTTACATAGATAGAATATAAGGGATATTACACTTTAAGTTTACCATCGACATCGAGTATCTCCTGATAATATGTTACTGTTCACATAACAAAAATAATTTACTTCACATTGGTATTTTTTCCAAGAAAAGAAATCAATTGCTTGAAACTAAATTTTCAATCATTAAGTCTGCAATATAATGTCCTGTATTACTCACAACTGTTTTCTACCGATATGGCGATTGTGTAGCTCTAGAACAACTCCCCATTCTTAAATTATTAATTCTTATATCACCATTAAAATATTCTTCCAGTGCTTCTATACCCCACAGTTTTAGAACATCGAACATTTTTTCCGTCTAAGAATTTCATAAATATTTAAACAAACTACCAGCTTATCGAAGAGAGGATACGAAAAGGAAATTATAAATTTTGTTATTTGTAACGTTTAACAAGTTGATGGCTGATGATGCTACGTTAGCGTCGTACGCGAATGGTTTTCGAACGACACCGGAAATGTTCAAAAGAAAATACCAAAGATCAGTCACAATGGAAGATCACATTACTTCGATGTTACGGTACCCTTTGCTATAGAACGATTTATTGATCAAACTTCCTGCAATATGCGTCCAATTTTTAATAGTTCTTGTTGTAAGGATGAGGTCTATCTGTGATTCGCAAAAAACTTCCGAATAAAATCGCAGATACACAAGCAAAGGTCGACAGAATTTTTCGGTAAATCTAGTATCAAAAAAGTAACGTTTCCGCAGGATGTTTTCCGTAATGGTTCCGGCCATCGAATAATACGATTTCAGCACGTACGCGTCACCTTTTTTTGCTATATCTCGATTTCTTGCGTTTGTTTCGTTTCATTCAAACCGTGGATTTAACGAGTTCCTGTCACGCCACGAGCCAATGTTTTTCTCACGCTCAAAACCCAATCGACGTATTAATTAATCCAGAAATAAATTCTTTCGCGCTGTTAAGTAAAATTAAAAATACTCGTAACTCGTGCACAAAAGAAGGGAATTAAGATATAAATTAAGAAGGTGGGCGGGCGACGAGATACGTTATTAATTTTGTCGCGTTACAATCATCCTTAGGAGAGAGAGGGATGAAACGACACGCAGGCGCCTTATCGTTTCACGCGGGTACTCCTTTACGCTCGCCCTTCGCCAATTATCACGAAGAGTCGGGGCTACGTTTAGCGAGACAACGACGTTAGACTGAAACAATTAGGTATAACCGCATTAGCATTACTTGTACGTAAACTTTCCGTCGCGTCTTCCAACAAGAATGATGCAGTACCGAGATAAAAGGCACGGAAACTACGTCTTCGAGCTGAGAGTGGGTCATTATGTATGTACACAAATTACTTTTTCGAATAGCACCTACAATGACTACAAAAATTATTGTCATATCATAGTGTTTATTATAGCATTTACGTACTAATCAATTAGATCCAAGTATATTAAATTCCGTATCATTTAGTAATACTTTTATATGACTACAAACATTTGATACTACGAAAATGAAAAATATAGGAGCTGATAAAGAAACGCTTCATTGGAAAATAAAGATATGTAATAATACTTTTTGTGGTCATCGTATATCGAATTATATAAAATAGTAGGATTTTCTTTGGTAAAAGTTTTGGTCGAAGGATTCTAATGAATGTTGATTTTCTTTTAAACTCTTGGTTATATTCGGCATGAAACCCGCAATGATAAATTTTTTACTAGTATTACATAATTTATAATGCAAACGCTTTTAGACTTCAAATATTATCTTAGAATTTTGATCACTGTTTAGTATTCGTAAATACGCGAATTTCGTACGATTTTCAAGAATTATCAAGTAAGACAAAGATGTTCAACATAAACTAGTCATGAAATATAACAAGTTAACGTATATTCTATGGACAGACTTGAAACTTTAAAAATACGAAGGTTTACCTTTAAAATGTGACTCATTTAATTGATTCATATTAAAATAAAAATTGAGGAAACGAAATAGATGTCCTTTTATAGGAAAGAATTCAATGTTTTCGTACCATTTGTGATCGTTTCGTTGGATGGCCTAGTCCAATAAGTGATCGCTGTTGGATAAGCCTCACTGTGACATTCCAGGACGAGAGTTTGGCCCTCATAAGCGCCCACTAACTGGTTTTCAATCCACACCATTGGCTGAACTGCAAAGACAATTTCTGATAATAATTCGTATAAAATTTTTCTCGTATATTAAATATTTTGTTCAGTTACATTACATTAGGTCGATTACATTAGGGTCGAAAATGTAATAATAGTTTAGAAATTTAGGAATAGTATAGGAATATATTTAAGCAACGAGATATTGTGTTGAGATATTAGCACTGTATTTTCAAGAACTGTAGACTTCATTTCAATTGATATTAAAAGACATTTTACCATCTTTTCCTTTCATTCAATTTTTCCTTGTTACTCATACCGTACTTTTTCTCTAATACAAATCATTGTTCCGAAAGTAATTCTTCATAGGACTGAAAGTTTAACTGTATTTATTTTTTGAAATGTCATATTTTCCTTCTATAGAGATTTTACTGATATCAAGGCAAATTTATCTCTATATCAATTAATAAATTCTACAGAGAATAGAATTGCAATCTCCTATTATTCAATCACTAAGGAAAATATATCCATATTTCATAGATCTCAATGGAATTCCACATCAATTCAATTTATCAAATCTTTGCATTTTTCTAATATTCAAAATTATTAAATTTTGTTAAAAATATAATAAAAATCTTAACTCTTCGTTCTATGTGAAAGTAACGTTTTAAACTAACCGATCGTCATGGTGTTAATAAAAGCGACAGGAGAAAAAATAAATGAATAAATTTGGAATTTCAATGATTTTTTTTCAGTTCAAAGCGTGCCTTTTAAGGGCCCTCATTTTAATCAATCCGTTAAGATAGTCGACAGGTCGGTTCGTGACAGCAGAGGTTTGCCGCCGGCAGACAATATTTAAGGCGTTACTTCAGCGCCGGAAACAATGGTCCCCTGCATCTGCCATTCACGGTCTCCCAAGTGGCGTCATTATGGTACCGTTCTCCCGACAGATCCACGGCCATATAGCGAGACCTTAAATTGCATTTTCCAACACGTGTGCATAATGCACTGTTAGTGCTTCCAGTTGTTTGTCTTTGTGCCAAGCTGGAATGCCATTAGTTGCTTTACGAGTCGAAGGATTTTTTATATATACAAACGATTTAATTCTTTTTCGTTATTAATCCCATACAAATAGGATTGTTTCTTTGTCTGTATGAATTTTCAAAACATGATATATTTAGTTGGAATTTATTTGTGTAGTTCTGAATTGATATTCTGAATTTGGTTCTGAGAATCTTTTTTGTGTTATTAATCTAAGTAGGATAAAAATTCATTATGAATATTGATAATTTTATTTAGTGTTATATAAAACGTATTAAATGTATTTCTCGCATAGATAATTGAATATCATTGTCTTGATAGGGTGGAACAATGAACAATAAGAAAAATACATTTTTTAAGAAATCAGACGAAATCGGAAATTCGAATAATCAAATAACATTATCCTCGCACGAGAGATCATTTAAGTTCCATTGAATTCTCGAATAAAGTTGAAGTAACTCTTTGTAATTTCTTGCAAACTTTTTTTCACGAGATTATCTCAAAGTATTTTATATTTTATAATTACGTCTTTATTAAGCAATTGATTAAGTTTTAACCCCATAAACATGGGTGTGCATTTATAATCATAAATGCACAGTGCCAAAATAGTTTCAAATTTGACTAATATAATTATGACAGCCGTGTCTTATTACAGCGTTAATTACACTTCAAAATATTTTTAATGATACATGTGAAATACATATACACACAAATTTTTTATGGCAAATGTTAACATACTATCGTGAGCCTGTGTACATATTATATAGTTTCTTAAAATGTATTTCTATTAAAAAAAACCTACAGTAAACATTGAGCACAATCCGCTTGCTGACTGCTGGAGGTACACCATTCGACGCTATGCACAGATACGGTCCCATATGGGCACGCGTGACGCGCGTTAGCTTCAACACCGAGCCCTCGCCTACTGTAACAAAACATACAAATGTATAGAAGTGCGTGTTTCATTTGCTGGCCCCGCCATAAGCGGCTGCGGGAACGTTTAAAACCGAGATACTTCCGAAAAATCGCTATCGCGCTCGTCCAGCTCTGCGAATCTCAAATAAAAGCTGTCAAATAGTGCTACCGCGTAAAATCCCAGTGCATTAAGCAGTCGATTTCGCATAGGTTATTCACTTGAATATCTGTTATGCAGCCTTTTCTGGTTTAGTTGATTTTTCGAGTAAATGGAAGGTTTTTCGGTGAATAGAAAGTGGAATGATGGAGATTTATTCCGGCAATTGAAGTCGAGGATCATAACTCTGATATCTGGAATGTTGGAGCTGGCTGAAGCTGCTTCGTTATAAATATTATAAGAAATCGAATCGTATTTTATAACTTTTGATGGTTGAAATTAATTTGATATTAATAATCTGACATTGATGCTGATATTAATACCCTGAATATACTGTATTTTATATTTTTGGTGACTAAACCAGTTTGATAGTTAGTTGTAGGATAAATTCAATATTTTATGCTAATAGATTTTCCTCCGTCAATATATATCCTCTTTTACTTAAGCTAGATAGAATAACATGTATACACATTCGGTCACGTTCACCCAAAACCTTGGATGGCCATAAACTCTTCTTTCACACCCCAAGTAATCATTATCAGTCCTCCCTTATGTCTGTAATTCTCTAAATGCAGTCAATGGCTATAAAAATTTGTCTTTCATAAAAGAACCAATGTATTTTGTACAAAATATCTTAAATATCTTCCGACACATAAATTTATAGTTATATCATAATATTTTTAATATTTTGATTATTCTTAACTAATTTAGAAAGAAGAGAATTTCCTTTTTAATTTCTTATTTCACTATTTATAAAAATCGCAAGTGAAGGAATGAAATCTTAAAATACATTCTTGAACCTTTGCATAGATAGAGACTTTTTAAGAAGCATCCGGTGGATTTCCGTTCCTGAACTGGGAAACTATTATGCCGGAGAAAACAGATTCCTATCAAGTATGTTTATAAAATAACGAATATCAGGATGTTACTGATTTTCTTCCTTCGAGAAATAATGTTTATGAAATTTATTATTAGACTATTTTTGTTTTAAAAGCTAATGTTTGAGTCATATTCACAGTAATGATATTTAATAAATTCTGTTAGAATTAAAAGTACAAAAAGCAAAATTTAAAGTGCCTTACAAAATTAAAAGTAAATTATAAATTACAGATACATCAAAAATATGATATAAAATATAAAATGAAATGAACGATTCTTTGGTATTAAATATGATATAAGTACTTGAATTAATCAAGATATTTCCTCCATCAATTTGAAAGAACGATTTAAAATCTATATAATCCAGACAAAAATCTTTTCAAACACCAGATCTTTTACAAATATCAATTTGCAATTATCGTATATTAACCTTTAAATAAAATCAGCTTCATCGTGCTATAATAATAATAAAATCTTAACATTCGTTATTTCGAAATGAAATAATAATAAAAACAATAATAATTAGTGAATAATAAAAAAATGCTGGTCATTCGTAATTTTGAAATTGAATGTACATGATATCAAAATTAAGTCGATTCGGTACTTTCAAAGGACAGCGTAAGTGCATATTTTCGTTATGGCGAGTACACGTAGCAGGTGAATTGTTATAAAGTTTGCCAGCTGTTTACGTAATCAATGCCTATGTTTACGAGTAATAACGTTGCCGCCGGGTTGCTGCTAAGGCTGGTAAACGTTAAATATGATTATACCCGTGGAACGGCTGTAATCTGCTGGAAAATATTCGAACCACGAGAAGTCGGAGTGCGATGCACCGGATACGAGTGGGTGAACGTTGCAAGGCAAAAACGGAAAACCTACTTAAGAGATTTAATTAGATCGCTTGAAGGGGCACGTAAGTGATGTAACCGCGTTTAACGAAACCTCCTCTGTGGCCCGTGAAATTCTCCGTACCGACAATTTATTAAAGTAGCGACTGTAATGGTAGAAACCGCGAAAGGAGATGCTAATTTCCTGACTTTATGAACTTCAATGACATACGTAGTTTGAGAATCTGAAACGAGAGAATCTTCAGTATGTCGGTATTATAGATATACGAAAGAGACAAATCATCTGAAATATCGATTTTGGGTTTGAGATATTGCAATTCTGTTGAATATGATTATGATAAATCATTCTGAATTAAATTTACGAGTTTCGTGATTGGAGTATCCAGTTATTTGATTAACATTTTTCTCATCCAATTTTTACTCTAACAGCTACTTTTACAAAACAAGATTCTCACCACAACAACCCCTTCTTTAACAAAAGAGGTATAAACGCGCGACTACAATAACTTCAAAGTTTCCTTAAAAACATTTAAAGTGTAGGGAAATCTGCAAGCTAAAATAACTATTAAGCCACTAAATAAAGGCAGGTAGTAGTTTCAGAGTTTCATTGCGAAAGTTTAACGATTTGAAGGAAATTTCATACATTTAGAATCAAAATTCTTCTAAAACTCAGTCAACACCTTAAGAGAAATAATCTAGAAGTTTTTTTACGAAGGAACTTCTCCAACACGTACAACTTGCAGCTTTGCATTTTTCCATTTTACAAAATTAGGAAATTTGATAAAAATTTACGATATCATCTCAAATAGGATCATGTACTCGTTCGAATTTAATCTTTGTATAAAAAACTTTAAACGGAACCGCCACTTCAAAGTAGAATTTATGAAACCTGCTCGCTGGCCTCTTTGTTGTTCGAATCTTTTGATTTAGAGCCGCTTGCTGATCTGCGAAATTGATGGCCAATTTGAAAATTGAAATTTAATCTCATAAAAAGCGCTTTGCATGCTGTGCTATCGAAACTGGCGAGGTCCGAGACAGTCAGTAAACAATTTTTGAATTTTCAACGATGGAGATCGTGAATGTAGAGCAAACACAACAAGTTGAATTTTATTCTAACGCAGTCTCGTTTCATCGCCAATATAATTAATTACGTAAATTTTATTACGTTTCACTACTGTGAACGTGACTACATTTTCGCAGTAGTATTTATTGAATAACTATAGTCTGATATGAGGAAATTAATTTCCTCGAACGAAATTACTTCAAACAACGATACTGGGTATTATACGATACGAATAATTGTATTAAAGGTCTTCGAATTTTATCGAATAAAAATAAATTGTTGATTTGTATTACTGCAGACAAAAAATATGGGGTACTAAATAGAATTACTATTATTATTCTTTACTTTAAACTATGGTAAAGACTAAATTACGATTAAATTGTAGTTTAGTAGTTAATTACAGTATGATATATTTCAAAATAATGAATTTATTATTCGGTGAAGTTTCTGTCAAGTTAAAATTTTCAAGTGCTAGCTACTAATATATTTATAAATATTCAATAACCATTTTGCAATTGTCATCGACTAATAAATAAAATTATGACGTAATTGAGGATAATACAGAATTTGAGATTTAAAGTGGTGTGTTTTCTGTTTTATCTGCATAAAGCAATAAACACACCAACACATTTGATGACTTAATCAATCAAATTTCCAATAACCAATTGCTAATCATCAACTTTGACGAAACAATAAACGATATTTGATAATTTCGCTAATTTCCAGCAACGTGAACTCTCTATGTCCAATTAATAGCTTTTAACTATCAAATACCAATTACTAATTGCGGATCTTCAGTTTCTAATATCCGATCTCCTATTATTATAAAGCTTTCAATTTCTCGCTCCATCGTTTAATAATTAATCATCTAAGATATAAAAGACAATATACATAAGCCAAAAACTACCAAATATGAATTACCAATTTTCAGTCTCTAACTTTCAATTTCCCATTACGGAACAACTCCACCGTATGATAATTAATTTGCGAAGGAACAGGAAATGAAAATACAGGTAAGGAACATCCAAATATTTTTCATTTTCAACTCATTATAAACTTTCTAAAACTTCGAAAAGACATTTTACCAATACGGCAGAAGACTAAGTTCGTAGTTCAAAGGAGAGGAGGGTGCTGCAACCCTAATTGAGTGCATTGAAAGAGGCACAAAAAAGGCACATCCCTTTAAACACCTGTTGAGAAGATCGTTTAGCCCGTCGAAATTCATTCCACGTGTCAAGCTGTTCGTACTTGGGCAATTACGGGAGCATCGCTTCTAGCTGTTCTGAAATTACCGACAGGAAGCTTCACCGGGGAAAAGACTTTGCTTTTCATCTACCAGCGCCATCAAGTTCGGCCTTGCGTGTCTGCTGCGAAAGGACAAAACGTCGTTTCGAAAGTACGAGTGAGAGAAACAGATAGATAGGAGGGAAAAAGGCGGAAGAATAGAAATAGGTATACAGAACTGATGGAATATTTTATTTTTCTTTTACTTATCGCCTAATGGAATCGAACCGCTTCTCGTCGAGAACCGACAGCTGGACGAAGCAGAAGCGCATAAGAAGCGAATAGGAAGAATAAAAGGAAGCAACGGCGACAAATGCTTAAAACGATTCCTTAAAACCAGACTAGGACGAGAAAAAGTTCATCCGGTGAATAAATCACAGGAATTTCATTCCTACCTTCTAACAAGACCAGCGAAATTCCTTCTCATTCTAGTATAGGTCATATCCCCTCTTATATCGAAACTTCGGATCCGATACATCCTATAGATACAGCTTTCAAAGCTTTCGGTAGATACCTGAAGACATTCGATTTTTGAGGATTCTTCTTTCTACGTGATGTTTGAAGTTGGATTGGTTCAGTTAAAATTCACGTAGAATGTGAATAGGTACGATAAGCTGACGTATATTCGAACGAAGGAGATTGACACTCTCGTATGAGATGATTTAGTAATTAATAATGAAATTTTACGTCAAATAGGATAATTGTATGACTTATAATTAATAAGATTTTTTTGTAAAATTTCGTTTTCTGATGAAAAATATCACTATTATGCCACAGAACTTACAACTTATCGATAAATTGTAACTTGTATTCTGTAACACGTCACTGATGATGTTAGTTTCAATGTACAAAAAGTTCTAGATGTACTAAGATATTATTACAATCTTTCAAATATATGCTATAACCTTATATACATACAAATATATAATTACGTATCAACCTATCTATCGCGTGTTAACATTCATAAAGTATTGGTATTTGCATATGAAAACATAACTTATAAAATGTAAAGAAAATTGTGTAACGAAGCAATCCTTACTTCAATTCCTACAAGAAAGAAACTTCTAACAGCTAAAAATTCCCAAAACTCTTCCCAAACGTCACATTCTTGTTCTTGAAGAAGTGACTTGAAGCATGACCGGTGCCGACTATTCAAACGTAATCGAACGATTTGTCAAACGAGGTGAGAAGAAAAGCTCTTATTTCATCCAAGGACAGAAAAGACAGTTTCAGGTTAAGCTCCGAAAGATTTAAGAAAAGCAGAAACGGGATCCCGAGTCTTCCAGTTCATGGCCGCTTCCACAATTTCCAATTCTTATTCAGTCCCCGAAATTGTCAGTTGTTTTAAAAAGAAATCGTTCAACCCTTTTAGACTTTAACTCCTTCATCAATTAAGAGTCTAGAATTAAGGATTTTAATTAACGGGAAGAGAACCTTGGCCATTTATCTGGCTAAAGTGGCTAAAAAATTGTCGCCTGGCTCGCTCAAACGAGGAACCACAAACGCTTCGCAATTGTCACCGCTGTTCGTAGTCTTAGTGTTTAAGCTCGAGTCTGGAAAGGACGAGGAGGATTGAGAACGATCCGGCTCAGGAAAGGGTGAGGAGAAGGGCGCAGAGAAAGGGTTAGGCTAACCCTTTTGCTTACGCACCTGCAGACCGTACAATTCGAAACGTCCCCTGCACTTCCGTGTGCAATTAGTCACGGAATGGGTTGAACAGTCATGGCGCCTCAAGGGAGCTGAGGAGGGGTGGACTTGGATCAGAGAAATTGCATATCGGGTAAAGAGACAGAGTGGCACGAAGAATAGACAACTGAATAATTCGAATAAGGGGTCAGAAATGGTAATTAAGGGGCAAAAGGATAGACAAAACGACCGATGGACGCTTTGACGGCTTGAAAACTGAAACGCTCGTCACATCGATTCCACCTGGACAGAAATAGATAAGGAAACCGACCAGTATCGATTTCCGAATTGGAGGATAAATTAGTCTATACTATTGCATGTCGATTCCGAGATCCACTGTTCAACGCTGTTCGTTTATTTAATTGAAGTGCATCGTGCTTAATGAGTACGTCAAGGAGAATGACGTTTAATTGACTGGTCTGCGACAAGGAAAAGAAAAAGGAAATTGAAACTTCAAGTTTTCAGGATTGAAGTATTTGTCCTTAAAGGATTTTAAATGCAGCTTTGAAAATTCTTATGGTGCGGACATTTACAAAATGTATCTAGTCCAAAAAGTATATAAAATGTCCGTACAAAATACTCCTGACATTATACAGTGGGTGAAAAATATGAATTTGTAAAAAATCTGCAGTACAGTGATAAATTTATCGCGTGCTACGTTCTATTTATTCTGTAGTCATTTCTATTTATCTCGCAGGTACCTCGGCGATATCACTTGGTATATTGATAAGCATCATTAAGTTATCAATAATTTTTCAGTAATCGTTAGTGTCATTTCTATATGATTGACGATGGCGATCAATCCGTTCGACATATCACAAAATGATTATCATTAGTAATTTATTAATAATTCTCTTTCAACGAACGTTTTCGTGACTCGTTCCATTATAAATTAGAATTCTCCAGAATACTCTAGGTCGTCAATAATTCCTGATTGATATCAGTATGTTATAGAAATGGGAATAATTAATTGAATAATGAATGATATTCGACTGAATTGCAATTGGATGTATTGTGCTTTACGTGTAAGTTTATGCGAATAATATGTATGTCAAATATATCGTCAAAATAGGACAAGACCGTTTTTGAATGATGTTATTCTCGTTATATTTGTGTGTGTGACAGGGAAGTCGATGACCGAAAACACGTAGAATAACACAGTGCGACATCCATAAACGTATTACTGTAGAACGTCAATCAATTATAACACATGAACAGTAAAGCACACGATCAATGCTTAACTGGATTCACTTTTGGCTCTGGTACCGAAAGCAAAATATTTTTCGATTGATATTTCATTATAATTAGTATATTACAATTAATAATTGTTTGCTAAAATAATCAAATGTTCACTAATGAAAAATGTTCACTGCTCTTATAACTTGAAGTATTCGTAAAAGTCCCAGAAACATGTGATTGATGTTTGATGTAATCGACCTATCAAAGAATAAAGTTGCGTTAACGCGGGATCTCTAATTTCCAAATACTCAAACTTTCAAGGTTTTTAATTTTCAGATTTTAAGATTTATAATTTTCAAATTCGTTATAGAACAATAATGCAACATTTACGTATAATTCGTGCATCACTTCGCTGTCTGGTCTTCAATGGATTAATCCATTCGCTGCTATTGACCTATACGTTGTGCATGCAGCATATGCACTAAACAGAGCTACCATACTCTCAACAATATTTACTGACACAGTTGTTGTGTCTTTTAGTGTATGTGTTTTAGCAGAAAAATTTTGAACGACAAGGATAACAGTAAGTATCGAAGTTGGAGCAAACATTATTTAAACTAATGTTTAATTAATGCTATCTTTAACAAAGGTAGAATTTTATAGAAGTAAAGAAAGGTACGCTTCTTTTAAAGAAAAATACAGTTTCAGCAGTGGAATATGTTAATCGCAAATATTTACATGATTATCGATAAATAAAGAAATAAATATACATATCCATGTAAATACATTAGAAAATTAATTAGTAAGCGTAAGATATTATAATAGTCTCTACAAACATCAATCTTAAACTACTAACAATGAGTACTATAGATACTACTTCCATTAAAGTTGATTTAATTAAATTAATTTATTTGGTAAACTCTAAATTCATAAATACAATGTTCTACTGATGCATAGTTCAAACTTTATTCGTTTCGTCGATTGTTTTATTCTATTTCCATATGTTTTGCAGAATTATAATTGAGTCAAGTTTCATTTCTACTGACCGCGTTAAACTGTATCGAAGTAGGACTTTAATTATTATCCTCCCTTAGCAAAATTGAATTATGCTTCCTCACACACAGTAATTTGTATTAAATCGGGATCATGTGCTGAATTTTATTAAAATAAAATTGTAACATGGCAAAATAAACAAAACAAAATTGTAAACTGATAAAATAAACATCTATATTCATATATTCCATAGAAATAAAATTCTCATTCATTTTATTGCAATTCAATCTATATTCTGCTTTCATTGACTCTATCAATTTTTGTTAATCTAAATCTCCATTGTTTTGTATAAGGGACTATATGTTCAATTTATATATGAAACTAATCGAAATGGATGAGTTAGAGTAAGATAAAGTCAAGATAGAACTATATATAATCAAATTATCTTCTGATCCGTCAAATATGATTATGAAAAATTTTTGAATAATCTACGTTTCAAAACAATATACTTAGCTCACTTTTAGTTGTGTGACAAATCTTATAGCGCACATATCACTATTTTACGTTTAATTTGTAAAACATCCATTCAGACTAGAAATTAACTCCATCATTCACTTTAAGATGAGTCAAAACACATGACTCACACGAGCTAGAATTCGTCGAAAGACATCTCGCGTCCAAGCACAAACGCCGAGAACAAAAAACGAGCAGGGGTTGCGATCTCATCTAGCTGGCGTAGCTGTCAAAACCCAGGCGTTGCTACTCTATCCTCGCAATAAAGATCTCATGCAATCAGAGAGGCGAACGAGTCGTGTGTCTTTCCCAGCTTTATTCGGCAGAAGAAGGTCCAGGGAAAGTATGCTTCCCGGTGCGAGAAAAGTGGCAATATACGCGGAACGAGGCGAGGACGATTGCAGGATAACAATGCCTGCAGCGAGAAAGCAGGCATAAATGGACCCAAGGTGCGAAAGAAGGAAACATGGTCCAGTCGGTGCAGATGGGTCAAATAGGAGTAGCAGACGAGTTGAATGGCGGATAGTGTAAAAGACGATCCGGACGTTTCTTTGAGTTATATCTGAGGCTATGTAATACCAATCTCATATAATATTTCAACGTTTCGCTTTAAACAAAGTAACAAAATTACTGCATGGTTGACGTAAATATCCATGAAAAAATAACGAGGTGTTGGGTTAAGAAAAACTGAGAATTTTTAAAATCAACCAACCGTTGCATTTAATGAGAATAGGCATTTTCAAAATCAACCTTCTGTTGCATTTAATAAAAACTCCTGAACAGCAGAGTAACAAATACAGCATAAATTTATTAACAATTAACATTTTTAAGAGGTATCACTCATTATAAATTCCTAGTTTTGGTATTAAATACAGTCTCCGCAAACCCAAGAAGTAGTATATTTGTCACGTTCATTCCATTTACTCCTTAAATACGTACCTTCGTGTGAATTCGATTGTGCGATCGTGCCACCAACTTCTCGCCGCCACGTGACCTTCGGTTTGGGGGTACCAGTCGCGGCGCATCGTAATGTCACATTGCTGCCCTCTCGTACCTCCATGTCGGTGCTGGTGGAGTCGTCCAGGATATCCGGTGGTACTGAAACAATGAGCACATTGCAACGATACTATCCCGCCTCCCTCGTGTACACCTCGTATACACAGGGCACGCTCGAACGCGACGCCATTCGATTGGATAGATGGCTATCTGGCCCCGATCTACCGATGTCTCGTTGTGTATTCGCAAATATTCCGCAACGCCATCGACGAATCGACCACCGCCCTGGTGTTCCGCATACGACAATCCGATCGTAAAACCGGGAATCGCTCGGCTGATCGTGAATACGCTTGAACGGGCCTGCGTTACGTCGTGACGTGACCGGTTCACCGATCCGCCTCCCTATTGTGTGGTGACGCGTTTAAGGTGCTTTCGATCACCTGGAATCCTGTGCGAAATTCGGGTTCTGTGGATTGGTAGTTGAAATTACACACAGTACAGTGGCTCAGAAAAATACTTGAGTATATATTATAGGAACCTTTTATGTATAGTGAAAATATTTTCATACCATTGTGTTATTCACGTACTAATAAATCGGTTTCAAGATCGGTATTAAATTTCGTATGGTTTAGTAGGACTTTCGTATGACTAAATTTGAACTGAGAGAACTGTCATGATTATAAATGCACATTTTTAGATTTGTTTCAAACTCTGACAATATAATTATGGCAGCCAAATCTCGTTACAGTGCTAATAGTTTTTCAAAATATTTTATATAACACACATAATATATTTATGATAGATCTCTACAAATTTTTGGATTCTTTCGTGAGCAACTGTACATATACCCACGTAGGATATTGTTTAAGAGTTTCTCTTTCATAGAATTTAGGTTTGGTATGTTATTGGATGAAACTTTGATGGTGGATGTTTTGTTTGGGTGAATGCGAGGTATGTATTGATGTATGGAGTATTGTAAGGACATGTTGGAATGGGTTTGAATGAATTTTACTGGTGTATTTCTTTTCTTTTTTTAGAGTGCATAGAGCGCATGTAGAGATTTGCCTCGGATAGTTATATTTTTGAATATTATTTATACATATATGATCGTGATGAAATTATGAAAAATGATTTATGATCGTTTGTAAATTTTAAATTATGTGTAATTTTACTGATAGCATTTCAAGATGCCTAGAAAATATGAAACTAAGATTTCAAAAATGTACAATATTCATTGACAAAGCGAGAATTTAATCAACACAAATTTACTTTCTTTTAGCGAACACAAATTAAACTACAAGTTTGTATTTGGAGTGAACTTAAACATTTTTCTTGATAATACATTACACGTAGAAATAAAGGAATTGTTTAAAGAAACCTATTTAGGAAAATTAAGAAAACTTTGTTTCTCATGAATCAATATAATACACATTAATTTTCTTGTATTTTCTTCTTATTGATGCAACTGATATAATAACACACCATTTTTTCTTTTACAGAATTTATCAAATATTCGTACAAGAAAATATAAACCTTTTACATTAAAAGCATAGTTTCTATAACTTATTTTAATTAAATGTTTGTTATTTTTCTCCGTTCATACTATAAATGCTCAAACTTTCTGTTGGAAATTGTTTTTAAGACCCCGTATAATTTCAAATTATAATTTCTTCTTCTAATTAAAAATTTCTATAATAAGTAATTGAATTTAAGCGAAAAGATAAAATACTTTCAAACATATCATATATTCTTTTCCTTAAATCACATTATAAATTTATCTGTTATCTGTTGTAGGTAGTTAATATTGCAATGATTTAAATTGATATATATATTTTACTATGTGAGATATTTTACACATTTCAGTGAATGTAAAATTAATTCACATGTATTTTATACCCCGTTTTAAATACTTTCGAAAAATATATTGAAACGGTCACTAAATGAAACGTATTATTCATGAAATAAGCTGTCAATTAAAAAAGTTGAAAGCAATTTCATAATACGCATAATACATAATATAATGCGGAATTGTATGCGGGTAAATTGCTTGAAAATTTCTAAGGGAAAGAATTAAATGGCTATTATTGCAGCTCTGGTGGCTCGATTTCCTTTTTCCCTTGACGTAAGTGAGACGAAGGGGCCGCGACGGGCTTTTGTTTCATGCCATTGATTCGCGATAATTGGCCACGCTCCGGTACTTTAATCGTCATTTCAATCGCAGAAGGGAAAGTGTTTTGTTTCGCACGCGCTGGAAATTAAATGGCATATCGTGGTGTACGATGATAACCACGCTCTTCAATTTACTGAAGGTTATAATTTCAATTTAAACGGGAAAGGCGGGGTGGCGTTATCGATTAAAACGATACCTGCAGTTTCACTTTTTAATTCTGGCAACTAGGGCTTATACATTTATACGATACATTTACTCTTATTCTCGCTCGCTGAAACATTTAAATATGCCAACTTTATTATCTCTAAAAATGTATTTAATATTTTGTAAGAATTATTTTGTAAAAATAAATCGTAAAGAACACTAAATTTTATTTACGTACTTCAAAATCAAGTAAAAAAAACTATATAACACTGAAATTGTCGAACGAGTCACAATAGCTGCGAAACGTTTGTGTAAAATGAAACTTTAATTGAATCAATAGATTCAAGTTAAACAATCCAATAATGTAATTGTATAAAGCAATATAAAACAATCAAATGACATACTTCATCGATCAACTTTCCGTTTATAAAACAACTAGGTATTATACTTCGTGAAATATGTTTTATGCATGAAAATATAGAAAAGATTGTAAAAACCATTGGTTCATATGAGGTAACAAAAACTGTTCCAAGATGGCATCGACCAGTGGTTTCATTCGATTTTTCGATTTTTAGTTTCACGGAATTCAAAGGAACGCATTATACCTTTATAGAAAATTGATTGCTTGTAATAGCGTTTGAAACAATTAAAGGAAGTACAAATATGTTTTTCAAAATGTGCTTCACTTCTGAAATGTTGAAACGTTCGGAATCATCGGAAACCCTTATAAAATCATGCAACCTTCAGACTTAAAGAATTTTAAAATTCAAAGCTTCAAGTTCCAAATTTGAAACACAAATTTAAGATTTGAAATTCGAAAGTGAGGAATTCAAATTCAAAATTTAAAAACCTTCAGTATTTTTAGCATAGTGAAGCAGCATTTTTAAATGCTTTAAATACAGGAGGTAAAGAAGAAAATGTCATTTATGATTAAATGCGTTCTAGAAAGCAATTATTTTTAGGAATCAATGAGAATATTTGCTTAGTATAATTATATTATTCTTAATTACGTATTCGAATATTTGCACTTTCCCATATTTTTACATAATAAAGAGTAATGTAATTTGAAAAGCCACTGGTTATTATTAGAACGAAAGATGATAGAGAACGTTGTTATAGAGAAAACTAGGTTATATCACTGAAAGTTGAAAATTTCGATTTTAAAGTTTCTACTTCTCCTAGTCTCCACAAGAGGGTAGACGTGTCATATCCAAAGAGCTTTTCAAGAACAAGGTGAAAATTAGTTTTTAACGATCTTTAGAAGCCCGTATACTTGACAAACGATTCCATGAAGAAAACTTTCCCACAGACAGATGCTATTGCAGCTAGTTCTTTAGAAAAAGTGCACAAAGTCTGCAATGGAAGAAACGCTATATCTAAAGCTAATGGTCTGTTAAATAGTTGAAAATTTCCCAGAAAAAGCTAAACAGTTTTTGAACTTTATAAACAAAAATCAGAGTATCTTTTATTAAATAATATTCCCATTTATTCCAATTCCTTTGCTTGTAATATATCCTCCGATAATATTTTTATCAGATATTTACGATATTCTTTTTATTTAAGTATGTATTCAACATTTTTTATAATAATATTTCGTTGTTAAAGCGAGTTTCAAGAATATTAAGCTCATTAAGTATCAATTAAATTCATTAAGTGTTCTCAATGGTAAGGGATAATTCAAGATTATCGCAACTTTTCTTCCAAGAATATTCTATCCAGTGAGAAATATTCATGAGCTTTTGTTAACTATAATATATATATATATACATATAGGATAGGGTATACACGAAGATCGCCATCGAGGCCTAGCTTTCTCCAGGAAACTCTCAATCCTGTCTTACCTACGAGTTCAGGAAGACGTGTTCAGGAGGTAAAGTAGTTGGAAAACGAACTTTTCACAAGGAGAGGTTTTCGAACGTAACGTAAACTTTCCAAACAAGTCTCTCGCCCTTGCGTAACTTGTTACCCTGATTAGCGTGATAGGCTGTCTTATATGCAGAAGAAGATGAACAGAATTGTCAACACATTGAATATTAAGTACCCAGGAAATCAAATAAACAAGGAAAGGAATAAAAGGTGTGTTGTTGAAAAAAATTTTGAAATTGCTTATCTAGTTCTATCAATATTGAATTTTGTGATAAAACTTTTGCTATTCCTTTGAAACTAACACTTTGCTAACTCGAAAGTGATGAGTTCTGATAATACAAATTCTAATTTTACATGTGAATTTTACAAGTTACAAGCTAGCTTATATGGTGATATAAAAACAATGCAGAACAATAACTTTTCAACCAAATTATAGCTCTGTAAAATGGAGGCAACTGATTAGATAGTTTGGAGTAATAGTATCACGATTATAAAATGATAAATATTCTTTATACGACAGAAATCCATAATCTAGAACTTCTCGATTCACGATAATTCAGAAACGATGCACTAGTATTACTAATTAGTAGGTTATTGTATAATAATTTATATATATATATTTCTATAGGACAATTTATTGTAAGCGTGTCTCGGCGAATAATGTTGGTCCAACAGGAAGGTGTTGGCCCAAATCGCGATTATTCCGGGCTTAATAAATATTACCGCCACATATAACCTTTTTAGTCGACAAGTTTACATCTGTTCCAAAAATACACCACATAATTTCCATTTACCCTATCTCCTTGAAACCACATGTATCATAGAAATGCATAACCATCGTCGTATAGCTACATAAATCAATAAACTTTCTGGACACAATTCACGAGCGACTATCGTCCGGATAATGCAACACCGTATAATAAAAGTAAAACGAGTATATGGATGAGAAATTTTCGCGAAAAATCAAGTAAATGTGAGACTATCAAACAAAAAAGCAATTGGATCGGGCCATAGAGAAAAATATCAAGCTACGCGTGGCGCAATTCATTTCGCGCTCTGGCTACGTTGTGTTTCAAACGCGGCGACAAAAAACCGTCGTATCCGCAGATAGTATATTTATTGATACGGCGAAACAATCGCGTCGAATTTATTATTTCACACGTGTTTCGCCTGACACAACGTGCCCGTAGTTCTTCATTCGCATAGATTTTTCTCCCAACGTCCTTTTTCCAGCCGCACGTTGCGCGAACCATGCGTTCCATTCGTAAGAAGAACGAGTTATTTTAAAGTTGTTTATAAACTCCCCTTGTATAGCGCACCGTACGAATTTTAATCCTGCTGCTAGAAACTACAGTGGCTCGCCAAAGTATAAAAAAAAACCTGTAGACGCCTTTTATGGATATACCATATGTGTTGAATAAAGTATTTAGAAATTTTAGTAACATTGTAATGAGACACGGCTGTCAAAATTATGTTGCTAAAGTTTGAAACAAATCTGGAAATGTATTTAGAAACTACAAGGTGTTTAGCACAAACATATATTTCGTAAAGATCACAAAAATATTTAAACAGTAAATCATCCGTTATATTATATTGATGTAATTATTTAAGTATAGTTACTTCAAAATAAAATAATTCTAATCAAGATTAAACCAGCTCGGGCTATAAAAGATCAAATGAGTGATAAATAATATTTATCGTTGTCTAATCTTCTCCTGTTTAAGTTTTATTTCGATATAGAATAATCCTAATTAATATTTGCACAATTTTCAACAATATGTTATAAGTAGGCGTTATATATAAAATAAAGCAAAATATTAAAAAAGTAAACGAATAATCAACAACACTTGCCACTTTTCAACCTTCTGCTATATTAAACTCCATTATGACAGAGCAGATAGGACGAACTCAAACTATACGCCAACAACGTCAAGATCAAGCAAACACATGCCTTCAATCTCAGCCTTGTAATTTCACAATTTAATCGGGAAATTCTCGTTCAGACTAAACGTCGTACCAATCGAACACGAAAGTGAGAACAGGCAATTTCACAGTGTGCAGCGGTCAAGTAGGTAGTAACGCGGCCGCGATAAAGGAAGGAATTTAACGAGGGTTATTCGCGATAAGCTTAAGAGCTTTGCGCTCAGGGGTTCCGAGTCGCCGTGCCCTGGAAATTATAGTATACGCGAGCACGCTTAAGGGCTGCAGCTTCAGTTTGTCCGCTGACTAATGGAATTTCGGGAATTCCATTTGAAAGTTAATCGCGTGTTTGTGTCGGGGACATCGTCACGGAGTGCATTTAATTACTCGCAGAAACGGTCTGCTAACTTATTTACGCGCGTCCAGCGAACTGCTCCAGGCGACCAACAACACTCCTAGTTTCATGGAAATATAATCTTACCGCGTTTACGAATTCATCAGCATCTCTAGTACATCCACCTGTCCCGAATACTCGATCTATGCTATGGTCGCAGTGGAGGCGTATCTCGACGAACTGTCTTTCTGACAAATGAAGTGTCTGGAGATGTAAATATGTACATTCCTAAGCATGTACAAACGTTATTGTAAGATGAGCCTCTCAGAACTTTCCATTTATAGTTAATATCTTAATTTTGTTGTATGAATACACGATTAATTTTGAATTCTCAAAAGACGATTTATTTATCATTAGAAAATTCTAAGACATACAGTTGAAAAATAGCGTTTGTAACATTGTCACTTTCATACTTTTTCAATGTATAGAGTTGATCAATGTAACTTCTGAATTAAGCTGAATTACATTAGTCTAATTGCTGGAGAAAGCGATTACATTCCAGTAATTTGACTAGAAATTGATCGATGTCTACATTATTCCAGCTTTTTTTGAACCGTTAAAAGTGATAAACTGTAATGGCAATAGATTTACGCAAAATCGGATGTACACTATACTACGTTTCAGTCAGCGCTGGGTATTGAGCTGTCTCGACGCTTCCAGTAACGTTGAATATTGTGTTCTCGATGGTGGGGGTAAACACTGGATTTGAAAAGTAGATTTTCGATCCCCTCGTGTGACTGGATTACTTGCTACCATGGCGGTATTGTGTTGGAATAAAAACACTGTTTACATTATTCCAGTTACAATCCAATGATGGATTGGGGTACTACTGGACCAATGTAAAACCAACTTTCCATATCATATGTAAATAATGCTCAAATCTGTGGGAGATACTTATAGAATAGATCCTAAACATCAAAATTAAACGCAATGGTAGCTTTGATATGAGATTCATTGACAATACATCGAATTAAAAGCTTGATTTCTTATAAAAGACAGAAAATGTGATTCATCTGTGTTTTTCACCTGTGGCCTTCATGTTTGATTGTTTCGAGGTATTCATCAGAATACTGGTTCGTCAGGACACGCACCCATTGTGACCACAGCCCCGTGCAATCAAAAATACACTGTAGACCAGGATGGTCCTTCCGTTTCACCGAATAAATGACAAAAATTTCTAGTCGATCGATCATCGACGAGCCAAATGGTCGAGCAGAGAAGAAGGATACGATCAATTCCGGCTGTGACCTCCAGCTATTCTGACGCCTCGCGTAACGATGGCCGGACTCGATCGTCGAAAACGATAAAGAAGAAATTTAACGAGGGGTTAGGTGTAGGTTAAGCCATACGCTTCTGGCGCACGTTCTGCCGTGCTCAGCGACTGGTAAATGGGCTTCTTGCAGAGCGAACAGGCCGGCCAGTTATTAAGGCGAGGAGCACCAGTCGCCAGGAAGGTGTTTAATAGCCCACCAAGTGTACAATCGGCCATGAAGGTTTTGGTGCGCGGTGTGCACTTTACATACATTTGCATCCCACCGCGGCAAATTCGACATCAATCTACAAAGGCAACGCGACTCTGTGCTCTAAGGTGTCTCTATCTTCACAAACCGGATTCTTTCATCCCCTGACGTCATCCTTGATTACACTATTTTGGATTCGCGATTGCATGCTAAACGCTTCCTTTCGGTTCTTCGTCTTTCTTTGATGTTTTCGTAGAGTTTCATTTTTATGATCTCAGAGGAATATTTGCAAGGGGTGTTGGATAGTAGGAGATAGGTTAGAGGCCTCGAATGGTGGGCAAAGAGTTGTGTGTGCAGGATTTGTAATCGGGAGGATTTATAGCCGGGGGTTCATTTGCAATCTCGTTAAGATCGTGGCCAGTGTTAACTGGTCCTTGTATACGAGGCGTTGAAAGGAAAGAGTGCGAGATCTTAAGATTTTTATGATACTCAGCGAGAAATGTAATATATCTGTGCTTAAGCTATTAAACTTAAAGTCGAGCCTTTTGAAATCAAAATTAATTTTGTGTCTGTAGGTTATTTGAGTACATTTCCGTTGGCTAAAGAAATTTCCATTTGATTTAGAAGTACTTTAATTAAAGAAATGTAGGGGAACATGTATTACAACAGAAGATGAATTAGTTGAAATATTAAGATAAAAAAGTGAATATGAACTAAAATAATGTTCTTCCGGTAGTTACTAAGATACCAACTATAGAAAAACAAGATTGAATTAAATCACCATACATTTTATTCCTTATATAAGATTCAAAGTTTGGAACTCATTGTTAGTCGAAATCAAGAGACACTATTGAAACTCCCATGCGGCAAGTCTAACTGTTCCAGTAGAACACAAAATACATATGATTTCCATTTAAATCGTCCTAAGATCTCGTTACAATTGTATAATTCCGCAATACATAACGAAATTATAAAGCATCATAATTTATTTAACGAAGAGTGATTCTGAAAACTCGAATGTGATGTGTAGATTCAAATCCATAGTACCGTGTAGAAATTTGATTGATGGCAAAAATATATATATATATATATATATATACATATTTAAAGCTGTAATATAATAGAGAAGTGGAATAGTATTCGACAGTCGTTCTAGACAAGCTGAATTATTTTTCTGCTACCTTCGATCAAATGTCTAAATCAATATTGTTAGATTACGAACACTGGCCAAAGAGATTTCTTTATTCGAGTCAAAAACAAAATATAACATAATATTATGCATACAAAATTACCACTTTGGAAAATGTCATTCCTCGAATCAAAAATAGCCTTTCGAATGAAATATTCATGTCGTTTAAAAGTAGCTTCTCTCAAAATCCCTTGTGTTCAAAACGAATTCAAAACGAAAACATTTTAAGAACTACGATGTCCTCGTTACGAAACGTTTCGCGTAGAGAATTCAATCGTGCATTCTTGAACAAATCACAAATTCTACACATAGCCTGGTCTAATGTAAATATTAATTTCAATTATTTAGTAAATAATCTATGTACTTACTATAAGGATATACATATAAGCCATTCACAGACTAAAGTATCTAACTTTGTTTTTTAAATTTCTCACATTTTAATGCCAAAACACATGATTGGGGGTTATCTTATTTACATAATTGCATCAATTTCCTTTGCTTCTTCTTTTATGAAGTTAACCGATTTGGTAAATGAGTGGTTCATATGATAAATGAAATTTAAGCGTATAACACTAATATTTAAATCATTTTATTAAATACAACTTTAATTCAACCTCATTGACACCTACTTCCACTACATATTCATATATTGTTGTCCTCAATTGTAAATAACAAATTTACAAATGTGACTATCTCAATTAGCAACGAAGACACTTGTATTCTATTTTCAAGACTGCATCAAGTGATCCTACTCTATGTTACAAATCAGTTAGAGCTTCTACTATCTATCTTTCTAGTCACAAGCAGCACACGATAAAGCCAAGGAAATAATCAGGGATTAAATATCGGTGAGTCGGTGGTGGGAATCACGAAACCCTGGCGACACCACGGTGGATTCTAAGGAGACCCATAGTTGAGCGAACTTTGACAAGTTGGCGGTAACAGGAGCGCTGGAACCAAGTGCCAAGAAAGTTCGGTGGTAGGTTCGGTTGATGCATGGGCGCGGAAGAAGGATACCAACGCCAGCCAAAGGACATGTTCCGCGGGACAAGCGTAAGTTACGTAGACACGGAAAACGCTGAATCCACCAGTACTTAGCCGAGTTTCCACGAGGAGGAACCTAAGGTGCCGGAAGGCGGCGGAGTTTCGGGAATACGCGCAATACAAATTCACCGGCAATCTCAGACGCACGATTCGCTTGCAAATATTTGCTGTAATGGCACACCTATCCAGCTAGAAATATCCTTTTGCTTGGAGGAACAACAATAACAAGCGTGAATGTGTCCGACATTTGGAAACCTAACTAGGAACAGTAAATGCTGTGCATTCCTTACTCGTTATGGAATGACCGGTACTACACGCTGCGAACTTGTTAGTCCACTTCTCGGATAATTGTAACATGTGAGATTTGAAATTCT
This sequence comes from Bombus terrestris, assembly GCF_910591885.1. Lineage (NCBI taxonomy): Eukaryota > Metazoa > Arthropoda > Insecta > Hymenoptera > Apidae > Bombus > Bombus terrestris. The sequence continues at coordinate 10,490,861 of NC_063277.1, forward strand.
TCGCGGAGTTTTGGTAATGAAAGATTTGTTAATTTTGTAGTAATTTCAGAAGTACCTGTGCTAATAAAGGTATGTATATGAATCAATATATATGTATGTAAAGGTTGATATTAATTTTAGCGAAGTTATTGAATACTTTATAAATTGTACCAATTGGAAGATATCGTAGGGACGAGATAATAATAACCATTATTTTACATACTAAACCATATTATCCTTTCTCATTTTTCATTTCCCTAGGCAACCATTTTATTTTTAGTTCTGACAACGTCGATTGTAAATTTGTAACCTGATTACTCGTAGTTCAATGATATTTCTGAAATTGATCATCCCGACTATTCTAGTAACCATGGTAGAAGTGAGAATTTATATATGCGAATGGCGACTGTATATTCCAGACTAGAAAGGGAGACTGATTTGAAAAATATAGAGATAGACTGGGATACATGATAACACATGGAAATTCGATTGTACGTAGTAAGACTGTATGAATGTGTGAAATCTATAAAAATTCAATATGATTGAGTAGCGATAGAGTCTAGTAGGAATTGTAGATGTAGTTTCGAAGTTAGGAGAATCATATTACGTGAAAATAATTGTTAAGCTGCATTATCGTTGTTATTTTATTACTTGACATTTAGTACGTATTATTTTACTTTATATTTTTTGATAAAAATATACTCGAAATTCAACCTTCCTACAGTAGCAATGGATGTTTTTTTTTCAGTTTATAGCATGTATAGTAGTCTAAAACTGGACCACCGAAGTTTTTAATTACCATTAATTGATAAATGGCCGTACAGTATATCTGTCAGCCAAATAACCGTGTAGAACGTAAATAATGCTATGAATGACGCTCCCGAAAACTCATAAACTTTTCTAGAATGAATAGTACATTTTCCAATTTGCAAAAACAAATTTTAAATTCGTCGCATCTAGATATAAAAAGGAAAGAAAGAGAAAATAGAACATAAATGTATTAAACGATTGCTTAAACGAAACAGTATTGGAATATTTTTAAAAATTAGAAATATTAAAAAATAAGAAATGTTTAATTTCATATTGTCGAACTTCAAACGCGATTCCTTTGCAAAATTTATTGGTATTAAAAAATTGTCAACCTGTCAATACACGTTGGTGAATAAATTGTGTTTTGTTTGATGTATAGCCGCGATCTCAGAAACTGTCTGAAAGTCCTGTGATAGATTTTTACGATCCCATAGCAGATTTCAGATTGCCACTAGTAATTTCACGCGAAGGTAAAACGTAGATGTCTAAAAGTTTGGAGCTTTGAAAAAGTTAATCGCTCGATTTCCTGACATTTCACTAGGAAACTTTGTGTAGAACATTCCCGCTGCATTTTCCTCTATAACCTGCTATGCGTTCAAAGCTAATGGCAATTAAATAATTTCAGCTACTGTAGAAGTAATGAAGGACTAATATTCGCGAAATAGAGTGAATTAATTAAATTAAATGTAAATTGATAAACTTAACTTCATTATTGGTATATTGTAGAAGTCAATATAAAGTCAATATAAAGAACACATTCCAGGAGAAATTATCTTCGCAGAAACATAGATTTCAAGAATTGTGATTATTTAGTAATCAGTTATCCATTATACCAATAAGATTCAATATTTAGTAGTACATCTTTAATAACAATTGAATGTTTAACATAACTATACATATCGTATACTGGTTTCAATAAATATCTTGCAACATTCATATAGTGTATTTCCAGATTAGTTTCAGATTCTACCACTATAATCATGCATATCGTGTCTTACTATACTGCTAATAAAATTTCAGAAACATACAACACATAATATAGATATAGGTACAGGAAAATCTTCCGTGATAAATATTCAAACTTTTTTTGTGAGACAATACATATTATTATGATCTACGATTATTATTAGACAAAAAGATAATATTAATAGCCGATTACCGACTACTTCGAGGAATCCAGTGTTGCTGGACATGGGGTCGGTGTTAACTTGGCACATATACCATCCTCTGTCTGTTTCTTTGGTGTCCCGGATATGAAGACACCATCTACGATGACCGCTATGTGTGACGGCGATACGGTGATTCTTCGTGATAACGTGAGTAGCGATCGTGAGGATCGTTTGTGTGTCCACTCGCAGCCACGCAACCTATACGACAAAAGAACAAAGTATTTTCATGCGTTCGTCACAATTGTACCAAGAAATATCAGACGATATTAGTGTATTCTCTATCATAAACAGAAGCGAACTCTCTGAAAGGTAATTTAACTTGAAACGCGTTCCGCTATGAAACTTCGGCAAAACTAAACTTGTTATTCATCGACGACGTTGTAATCTAATTTTGCGCAAGTTAACTTCGAAGAATACTAGTCGATGTGACGTGATATTGTGCTAGGTGTTAAAGACAGGTGAATACATAGAAGAAAGGTATCATTATTAAATTTCATATCATTTGATGATACTTTCGTACGATCACAAACATTTTGTACGATGAAAGTGAAGTGTAGAATTCGATAAGGAAAAAAAGAAACGCTTCGTTGGAAAGTAAGAGTATTTCCCAATACCTTTTCTGGCTACATATGCGAAGCGTAAATAATCCTGGTATTACATAGGCATTTTTTCAATTTTTAGTATTGAAATAAAATCTATACATTGCTTTCGTGTTTAAATTAAATTTATAAATTAGGAAAGACACGTTTATTGTTTAAAAACGGCTACCAATACAGCGAACGAACAAACGTGCTCTATAAATATATCAACAAACGGCGCTTAATTCAAACACGCGGGGACAAATCGGGATGATGTGCTCCGTCGTTCGAAAGCAATTCAGCTAGCGATTTCGCTTTGCGCCGAGGGCTGAACGAGAAGAAAAGGAAAGAAGGAACCAGGGAGAGGGGGTAAAAATTACGCGTGCCAACGAGAAACACTCAAAGCGTTCCCAGAAAACCTGCGATTGTCGAGCAAATCAAAAGAAATAACAATTTGCCTGACCCAGATGTCGCTTGTCACAGCGCCTCCAACATGGCCTCTACTGGGAGTATACGACGTGTATACGACGTGTATGCATTACAAAAATGCGGGCTGACGTTCTCCTCTCTACTGCTGTTGTTTTATTCAATCCCCGCCACTTTCGCTTATATCCAGCTCGTGTATTACTTTAGGTACAAGTTTTCGCAAGCGGCACGCATTGTCTCGCCGCCGTGCCGTGGCCAAGACATTCCGTTAAAAGTATACCATATATCTCTATATGTACTTTTCTGTAACAGAGCGAGAAAGAGTAAAACAGAAAAAGAGAAAGAGAAATTTCACCAGAACAAACCTCGCACGGACTACATTTGCAAACGCGCCTGTTGTACAGGTCTTTTCCTTGCTCTTCTGTTCTTTTTCTTCTTTTCGTTATTCCTTCTGGAACATTTCCTTTAACCACCACCACTACCACAACCACCACCCTTCGTCTCTCATAACGTCCTCCCACAAAATCTCTTCCATCCTTTTTGCCTCGCGTTGTCGCGCAGTCTCGCAGTGACTCATTGTCCAAGTGTTGCGACAATGTGCTCGATGTTACCAACTGTGCTCGTTACATAAAAAGGAAAAACTTCTGCGCCAAACTCGTAATACACTCGACGCCGTTTTAAAGCATATACTCTTGTACCACGTCCTCTTCCACCCCCGTTGTCAAGCCCACTGTTTCCCGGTTGATTTCTTCCCCCGGACTACGCAGCACATCCACTTCATTCACTGCATCCGTTCGAGCCGTGGGCGATGTAAGTAAGTTTCGTGTGTACGTGAACGTACGAACCATGGTTGGTGAACCATGTATGTACACACACGCACACAATTTATCTGCCTTTATCTCGAAACGCGGCAGGACGCAACGTTGCAGCCTGTGCAGACGCAAGAAAGGAACGTTTGGGAAGGTTTCGCGAGGTTCTTTAATAGAACAAGGGAAAGAGGCGCGAGGCGGATCGGCACTCGTCGAGAAAGACGGTTCCAAAGACAGCGGAGGGCGACGAGGGTGAGGCTGGCAAACCCAAAGAAAAGGAAGAAAAGGACAAAGCCCAGGGAACTTGCAAATCGTCCGCGCCAGCCTTCAATGTTAGCTCAACGTAGTTTGCCGAGACTATTGTTTAGCGGATGAAAAATTATATAGCTCGCGGATACGTCCGGGTTTGTGCTACAAAACGTCGGTTTAATGATTGTTTTAACGATAATGTTACGGCCACCGTGTATTTAGAGGTAATGAGGTTCTGGAGCTTTTAGGAAAGTTGTAAAGTACAGGGAAGAAAATTCAGAGATAAAATGCATTTCGTTTCTAACTGAACTTGGTGTTTCACGAACATTTTTCTTACTTCTGCATGGGAATTGGGTCATTTTCACGAACCTTCATTTCTTATTAATATGTCATGCATGTATGTACATCCACATTCTAATAATAGTTTTTACCCTTGATGCCTTCATTTCAATCCTTCTGAACAGCAGAACAAAAATTAATATCAAAATATATACACTAACTTACATCGCTCGACTAATTATATATTAAGCTTTTATAAAAAAAAGAAGATTAACTACTCGTTGACATTTATTTCGTTCAATACATTCCAATACAATCACATCTCCTTTCGCCTTTTTCTTTCCCAGTTGCTCTTCGTCCCGGTTAGATACTGATGATGTAGTTCTTTAATTTAGCGGGATACCTCCAGCCTTCCGTTCGACTCCATCAGCGTGAAAAATGACTGGGGAAAATTCCCCATGGAAGAATAGCCCGCGGTAACCTCGCAATGATCGCTCATCCTCTCTTCTTCGATTTCTCCTACCATCTTTCCTCGCTCACGTGCGCCGTAACCAAGTTTCCCGATAATCAACGAAAGAATGAACGTTGGCCGCGAAATTCGAGGGATCCTAAATGATCGAAAACCTGTCGATGTATCGATCGGAGTGTCTCTGTCACTGTTGTGCTCGATATACATGTTTGAAAAAGGGAGAACAAGGATTAGAATTTTTATGATTTCGTTCGATTCAAATTGAAACGAATGCTATATAGACTTTTGTTCTTATTTATGGTCCAAGGATTCACCAAATTAGTTCAAAGTTAACTTGAATTTAATTTATATGAGTTAACTAACTGAAACCTAATCCGTATTGCATAGTTAGTAGAATTAAAGAATGTAAGTAGTATATGGTGTATAATAGTCAAGATAGTTGAATTAGTAGACTTCGATTGAATTAGTTGAGTGTGATGCAATTTATTTATGAAATATTCAATTGGACAACACTAGATAATATTATTAAAATCCTTAATTTATTTAAATCCTTAATTTAGATTTAACACTTTAAGGATATTGTGGTAGCACTCCTGTTAGTATTTATTTGTCCTAATTAATTTATAATATCTCTTTTAAATATATCCTACTTAAATATTTAAAAGAATTAAATTTTCCATAACCTACAATTTCAATTCATTGTTTTTTCACATTTAACATATGTAGATAAATTCATTGCTGCAACACAAAAAATGCTGCGTGTCGTAATAAAATAATATCCAAGTAACAAGTAATTCCATCAAAAAATAATAGCAATTTATTTCACATCTGTTTTCATAAAATTTAATTGAATACATATTATAATGAAACATATGAATTAAATGGTTAAATAAAACATAAGCCACGATTTTCCATTTTGTAAATATATTTTCAATGCAAAAGCAAGGAATAGGTTCATTTAATTGCCGTATGAATGCAAGAAAAATAAAGAAACAAAGCGACAGCCGCGTCCTTTGTATTTTAAATTAATTAGTTCCAACGGTTTGATCTATACAAATATTGCAAGATTACTTTTGCGAGAGGAAATTTAGAGAAGTATTTCAAATTAGTGAGAACGGGATCGCCGAAAACGTTTTCGATTTTGTGTCCTCGGTGGCGGCGATGCAATCGTTATTATTTATTTTATGCAATGATAAAGTGAAATGAGTGGTTAAAAGTATTAACGCTGCGTTATCGATGAAATATAATGTCGCGTTGTGCTTAATATGGCGCGGCCTGCATTAAATTGTGATTCTGATTACGTTAGGAATACCATTGATTGAAAGTACGATTAAATTTTAAAATGTATATTCGATGAACATATCCATGTCACGTTAAGCATTATTTTTACTGCTCTAGTGGAAAATTAAATGTTCTATAAATGCTACTCTGTATAAAATATAGCGTTATACATTTATTCGATGTATAGAAAATTGATTATCTAAAGTATTATGAAAAATTTATTGTTTGGTGAACGGAAATATTTATCAAATCAGAAAAATAAATTATCTATGTATTATTGGATATTATTTTATACAGTCATATAGGTAATAAAATTTAACGTTATTATTTACTTTACATACAATTTTCTACATTTGATCTCTAAGGTAACTTAACTATGCACAGAAGAGAGAAATTCCAAATTAGGCAGTTTGACAGAATCGAATTGCATTGAGTGACAATCATTACAAAATTCATGAAATTTATCAATTATACTTATCTTTGTATTTTTTCTATTTTATTCTCAAATATTGTTTCCATTATTCGTTCTTATATTATTCTTTCTCATATTCATAAATAAAGTCTTAAACATAAAATAACTATAAGAAACTTAATAGAATGCGAAACAAAATTTTAATATCACGCATGAACTGTATGTATTTAACAACACATTATGATATTGGTTTGCGAATGGCCGTATATGTTCTTCATTAATTCATTCTCGTATCCTTTCATTTTACGCAGATACGAACAGCACACTTTCACCATTATCACTCGTATTACAATTTACGTTGCAAAGAAATCACACATTAATTAACCAAATTACAATTACTTTAAACCCATTGATCGCCTCTCGAAAATTTCAAATAATATCTTTCATACTAAATCTCGAACTGATCGTAAAACTTCCATTTCCACAAGCAACGCCGATTGTAAAGACAAGCTGCGAAACAACTCACAATCACTTCGACAAATTAGAAATAGTGCACTAATTATCGGTTATTTGATCATTTTTATCATATAGCATACAAACAACATACATGATCAGTTTCAATAGAAATCAAACAACAAATAATTGTAAGCAACCTTTCATACGAATTTCTGACAATACATGTTTGGATCATCGGTCACATATAATTAAATTAAAGGTAATCAAAGCAGTCTGATGAATCTAAAATGTGAAAAAATAGACAAAGAATGAGAAGGAAGTATAGCTGAAGTTAATGTGTGTAAAATTATAAATAATCAAGAAAACTAGTGACGAAAGTATCAGGTTTCTCACGATCAATGTTTCACTATATTCTACGATCACTCACACTCAACAATATCCTCAAATCTACAGTATCGAAATAGCCAAAACCAATTTTGCGGCTGGTTTCTTCTCACAATTCCCTTTTCAAAAGGAAATTGGTAAACTCGACGTTCGATAGATGTTATACTTCTACGATTTCGAATAAACGGGGAGAAACAGGTCGAACATCAAAGGCTTGTCACTGTAGGTATACCGATCACGTGAAAGAATCATCGAAGCCAAGGTATAGGCAACAACGAAATAAGCGTATTGGGTTATTCAAATTTCCTTGCGGCGTGCCATGCCGCCGGAAAATATTGAATATTCTGGCGTGTAAATATTGGAAATTCTGAAACGTCGGGAAACACAGAGCTTTAGGCATAGGACGTTGTACGCCCAACTGGTATATACTTGTAATTGTGTAAACACAGTCGTTTATGAGCGACACATTTCCACGTGCTGCCATTCACGCTGTTTTTTCAACGGTTCCATTTTCGCCAGTTTAGTGAAACGATGACGAGATTGACGGCCCTGTGGCGAGATTGAACATATACGATAGAAAATTTTTAGAGATACATTATATCTTATTATATAAAACTTTTGAAAATTTCATTCGTATTGTAACGAGACACAAGTGTAATTTTTTCGGCGAAATCTAAAACGAATCTGAAAGTGTATAATAGCTCACAAAAATACTGGAACGCCTACCACAGAAAGATTTCACGAATACATTATGTCTGTTATATGGAACTTTCCGAAATTTCATTAGCACTGTAATGAGGTAGGGCTATCGTGATTTTATTGTGTAAAGTCTAAAACAAGTCTGAAAATATACTGCATACAGCGTTACTGTATGAGGCATTTCATAGACAGTGTCGATGTTGTTTCTCCTGAATGCTTCGTGAACTATAGTAATATTTCATTCTCGACGAGTCGTGTATAAAAGCACCTCATTCGTGAATGACTGATAGAAAAACGTCGACAGAGGGAGCTTTTGAACAGAGTGAATCTGGTTGGAATCTCTCGCGGTTCAGATTTAGGTTTCAGATATTGATGGAAGTAGAAAAGCTCTGTTGTAAGTAAATGTAGGATGTGTAACGTAGAATTTGTGTTGAAATTGGAGGCATTTGAAATTATGAAAGCATGGTTTAGTTAGTTTCGAATAAATGGGATGGAGAATTCAAACGTAATAAAGTAGACCGAGGTCAAAGATAATAAGGTGCGAAAGTCACAAGTTAATTGAAAGAGAAAGTACCGAGGATATTAATACAAGAATGTTATACGTTGAGAAATTACAATTTAAATATACACACTGGTATTCTAGCACCTTGAAAGATAACACGGTAAGAAAAATGGTAAAGATTATCTCAAGGGGGCTCGATAAAGTAATGAAAGCGCCAAGTTTCACAACCGCTAACCAACACATTTATAAAAGCTGAATGTTTTTTCGTCCTTTTCATTCAGAGTGCGAATTTCCGAAAAGAGGGGAGCTGCGGGTCTATGACCAGGACGATAGGTTACGGGTTAATTCGATGGGTTATCAGAGAGCACGGATATAAGCATCTGCCTGCAACGTCAAAGTTTACCAGAGACAGAGAGATGGAAACAGTAGAGAAATGGGATAGAGAAGAAGGGTTGAGACCGATACTGCAAGTACGGGAGGATAATTAGCCTCGGTGGAGCAATCCGCATAATTATCGTTCGCGGCGCATCTGTCCTTGTCGAACGGTTTTTCCCCACCCATTTCATCAAGCGATCTTCGTCCAACTGGAACCCTGGTTCGAAACGTTTTACATCGACCGACAAACATTCCTGCCACGATCGAAACACAGTATCACGTCGATGATCCGAACGACAACCAATGAACCGCTTTTACCTAAACAAGGAATACACTGTTAATTGTAATCGCTCGTGAGCCCACGGTTTGGCTAATTACAAAGGTAATCATCGTAACGAATGTCACGTACAGATAATCCTTTTCGTGGACGTATGCCAGGACGAACCAGTAAGCATCGATGCTTCTGAATTTCCTGCTAATGATCTTGTTCAGGTTGAGATAGTTTAAGGAATTATGGATTTGAAAAAATGTAGCATTTCAAATGTGAAATGTATCGTGACGCAGAACCTGTCGCTTTGCAAGACTTCGATAACTTATTTTAGTTAATTACTTGGAAATTACTAAATCTTCGAAATTAAGTAAACGAGTAATCATCTCTGGTTAATAGTTATTTAAAATGAGATTAGTTAGAGATTACTCAAAATCCTAATTTTTTGAAATTGAAAAACATGAAGTTGATATTAACTTCAGTTTACTGGATTTTGTAATGAATATTATGAAGGATCAGGTTGAGAAAATCAAACGCTACCCCTTATGAAATTTATTACTCTGTGGTAATCAATTTTCACGTTACCCGAGGAGAAAGATATAGTATGATAGAATGTCCATTGTTCGAATTAATTGGAAGTCGTGACAGTTTAGATAAGGGATGATAATTTATTTCAGCAGGGGAAGCTGAAATAAGGGATAATATAAAAAATAATAGGCTCCGAACTTATATTCTTTGTTTTTCCTTCTGTTCCCTTTAGTAATTACGGCGTTCTATTAGTACTACAAGTAAATAAATATGTTGACTAGATAACTTTCCGTAAAATACGTCCACAGGCCATAGTATTTTGCAAAATCAGTTTTATCTTCATTTTGAGATTGTTAATTATATTATGTATAACTCCTATACATTAAGTATAATTTTCTGCAATTAGTCTGTTAATTCATAATAATTTAAAATAATACATATAATAATACATATATAAATATACATATATAAATATTTTTGAGACACAATTTATCGTTATATGATCGTATAGATCTAAAAGTTAGTACCTGAAAAAATACGAACCACTCTAATACACGATGCTGTTTAATAAAATGCAGCGTAAAATATCGTACCAGGAGGACCAGAGAGAGATCAATATAAAAATATATACTACCACTGTTACAATTTTCGTATGAATTTTCAATAATCGTCGATCAAATGTGGAGCATTGAATAATAGCACAAATTCATACGGAAGTAGGCAAATTCAAATAATTTTAAATTGATGTATCAATATATGTAGTACATTTATTAGAAAATTTGAAGTAAGTTACTTAAACCTTCAAACCTTTATAATTACCTAATGTTGCTCTTCGATTCCTTTCAATATCCAAGTACAGTCATAATTTAGCACTTCATTCGACTATATATTTCCTAAGACATTAAGAATGAAATATACTATAAATTTTTCGGACAACCCAATAACAATAAACTTATACATTTGACATGTATTCCAATGCTTGTCTATCATCATCATAAAATTTCGATCGAAGACTCTGTCGAAAAGAGATCCACTCCAATCGCGATTTCCACTTGGGAATTCGCCGACACGTACGAAAAGTGAAAGATGCCAAACTAGAAAGGAAAAGGAGGAGAAAGAAAAGGTGGCAACGGGATGAATTCCGGCGGTGTACGATGCTGCTCTTCCCCTCCCCCCGAGTGACACCCAGCTAATACACAGTTGCTTATACGCGTTTTGCACGAGATCGCGGCCGTCTCAACACGACGGATAGCGGTGAGATATCTGTCAAGCAGCCATCCTCCATCCCTGTCCCGACCAGGACAACCCATAAAAAGCATTCTCCTACGATGTACCTTGACGGCGCACGGCGTTACTCATGCCGCCGTCAGACATCATTTTTCATATCTCGACCCTAGGAATATCCACCGCCACGACACGACGGCTGACATATTCCACCCCTGTCTGACGTCGACAATGTGCCACGTTGATTGAATCGTCGAACGTCAAGGTGTACATCGTGTTCTCCTCCTCGTTCTACTTTTGCTTGTGCCTACATCTTTCTCCTATCTATTTTCTCTTTCTCTAACTATACAGGGTCACGAAAGTTTTCGAACACTTGTAGACACCTTTTACGAATATACTATGTGCGTTAAATGAAACAGTTTAAAGAAGATATGTAGATCCATAATGACGAAGTTGAAAGATAAAAAATATAGATTAATTTCAGTTAGAGGTGTCCTAATTTTTACGAATATAAAATGATATGATTGATTTTTAACAAAAATGAAACGATAGGGAAACAATAGGGAGTCTTTACGTAAAGGCATGTCTAAGAGATTAACTGTTCATATTTGTATGGTAGAAAGCTTATAACATTATAATTTTATTAAAATACAATACACAGTGGCTTGTAATCGAAAAACTTTTTGCCACAGAAAATTTTATAGAAATTGCAAGATATTTATTGCAAACACACATTCAGTAAGAAATTAGTCTACAATTTAAATATCCATTTTAAATATAAGTTAAATGTTAAAGATAGCCAGACTGAATATCTCTCATATCTCAGCGAAATGTATATTTTCAGGATATTTTCAGATTGAGGACTGAGACTGAAACTCGAATTTCAAAACAATGCTAATGAAATTTCAAAATGTTTCATTAAGCACAGGCAGTATATTCACAAAAGGTTTCTGTAAGTACTTAAATGCCTTCGTGAGCAACTGTACGTCTATATGAACTGTCTTTATTGGTTTCCCCATATTACCAGACACCCTGTATATCTTTCTCTGTCTCGCTCGCTTTTCGGCCCGTTACCTACCCTTCTTTGTGAGATTCAGCCCCGAGACTTGATTCTTAACGAAATTTCGTCGTGGTAATTTCCAAAACACTCGTGTAAGATCAATCTACTCGCATAATGCTTTGATATTCCACTGTGGGGAATTGTTACGTCTTGCAATTCGCGGTGTTTAGGACATTTGAATTCAAATGTGAATTCACGAGATAAGAATGTTGTGGTAAGTTGAAATGCAGGACTGTGAGGCACTGATTAATGATTCGGCGATGCATAAACGGTGCAAAAGTGACGGACATGGATACAGATATGCCATGTAGTAGAAGTTTGAAACTGCTGCGTCGTTGAGGCAAAGAATGTTTTTCATATGTCTTATGCTACATTGTGTGCATTCTACCTTGCAGGATGTTATCCTGTTAAATAGTTTGCAAGAAGAATTTCATTAATGTATAATTTGAAGTGGAAAGAAGTATTAAAGTATTAAAGTACTAAAGTCTGTAGTAGTGAAATTTCAAAATAAAACAGATATATTGTACGAGATATTATAGATATTCGAAGACTCATAATAAAAATTTGAATAAAAAATTGTTCTTGAACAATTCCACTTATCTAAAAGACTAGAAGATGTTCAGTATGGTATCGTAAAAATAAATGATGATTTAGAGAAAATGATCAATGATCTTAAAATAATTTGTAGCAGTTGAACATTAATCTATTTTTTTAATAAGATTAGATACACATTCCTAAATTATACAAATCTTTTTCCATTGCTTTTTCTTGTCTTCAACAATATTGAAAATAATTTAGGAGACACTCTGTAGAAAAAGTATTTCCAAATTTATCTCATTTTATTCCAACACCAATTCTTCAAGTACATGGCATGAAATGTTAAATTTGACTCACGTGTCTCAAGCTTACTCTTTTGTTGAGAAAACGCAGTGAGACAAACTCCTCTGCGAGAAAACATCTAACAGAACAGATATAATTTCAAAGCCAAAGTAATCCTCTAGTTCTTCCCTCTTCACAAAAAAAAAGAGAAAAAAGAGTTGCAAAGGAAAAAGTTAGAAAGGAAGTACGTGTAGGACATTAACGAGCAATGAAAGCAGAAGTATGTAGATATGAAAATAGAATTTTATTGCTTAAACAGAATATGTCACTGGGTAGAACAAAGCGATGTTTACTATAATACTTACAGCTTTCTGCTTTGAAGATATTTGCTTGACAAGCTTGTCAGTTTAATTCGCAAGAGACGCTGCCAGCAGTTGAACACTTGGATTTGGGGATCACATGATCCTAAACATCTTCGCGTAGGCGTTAAACTCTGACACTGATACTTCTCAAAATGGGGACTAAAGATAACTTAATCCAGAGGAACTAAAACCCGAGGTGTCATGTTGTCTATAAATTCAGTCTATAAACTAATCCCTGCAATAGCAAGATTTTCAGTATCGATAAAAATTTCATCAGACAAAATAATTAAAATAGAAATAGCACATTTATAGAATTTCAAGCATGGGGAAAGTAAAGCCAGCTCTATTACTTTCGTAGGTTTGATGTTATTTATTTATCTTTGTTAATTGAAAGAAAACGAAACTTTTTAATTCTCGAAGATTTTACAATTTTTTTATGCAAGTTTATTGTATCGTGCCTTAATAGTAATATTTTACGTTTTTACCGCCACAGTAAGTAAAAATTCACAGTTTCTCATAACCTAGCATTTGTAATATGTTAATAGAAATTTATGGACCTTTTTTTGTCAGAATAAATTATTTTCAACATAGCACAGAGAAATAGACTGTACAGTCACTCATAAAAATCTTCGTACTCTTTGCGAAAAGACAATTTCTACTTAAATGAAATATATATGTCATACACTAATATATTTTAACATATGCAGGAATGATAACACATCTCTAACGATCAATGTGCTATAAAACACTAACTTTGCAGTGAAATTTTATTTTAATAAATTACTATTTTTCTTTTAATAAAGATTACCATTTTATAAAATACGTACACGAAGACTTTTGTGAGTGATAGTATGAAAGCATATTTATTGAGATCTCGATAGTAATTAATTGAACCATCGATCAGCCAATAATATATGATCAGTAGATTTTATCGTAATCGAATTTCCTGTCCACGTTGATACCCTCTGAGCAATTTCGCATTTTATGAAGAACGTTTCGCGATTCACGCACGTTCGACGTTGACGTGGATTGAGTACCTTGAAACATTAGTCACTAAATGTCCCCTCATGATGTATTTTCTGGGACTATAATCAAGCTATAGCATTGTGTGCGTTTATACTTTGTTGGTGGCTTGACGTTGACAGTAATTGTAGCTTGATACGATGACTGGCATGTTTATTGTGATAACATATCTTGCTCGCTCGCATCTGTGTCATGATGCTCTATAATTGCGAGTAATGACCCTTCGATTGTTTTTGCGAAAGACAAGTATAAAGATAAACCTTAAAACTTTACACTTTAAAACATTAAACTTTATACATTGTACTATACTATTATACTATAAAAGCTAAGTAACAGTTCTAATTAACAGTTATAAAATCGAAACGTTCCAAAGCAGTCAACTACAGTGCTAAAATTGGAATAAATAAAATTATGAGCCAATACGAAAATAATAATGAACGCTCTAATTCAGATAAATCAAGAGATGTTCGTTCAAGGTATAATTACTTCCTTTCGTTTCCTCTTTTTATTTACAGAATTTAGAAATAAGAGAAGAAACAATGCTATTTCACGACATTAGTAGTGAAAATTTCAATGTTTCATAAATTTCATCCAAGACTATTAAAAACTACTTTCTATTTTGTTCATCGAAACTACCAAACCAGTTTACGACTACGATCCTGTTCTACGAGAATACCAATAATAAAAGTTTTTAGAACTCTAGACAGTAATAAATTTTAACTCCTTTTCATTAAAGAATTCTTTATTGTTCATCGAACACATCATTTCTGAAACTAAAGACTATCTAAACCTTACAGTGGTAAACTATAATAAACAGTAAATTTCAAAACTTCGAAATTATTATCACCAATATGAATATCTCATTCACTTCAAGCCATATACTTTAACACATCGAGAACTAATTCCCAACCGCGAGAAAAGCTCGCAACCTATAAAATCGGAAACTGAACATATACATCTGCACCAAGTTACAGATGGTTAGAATGCCCAGTTTTATATCTCAACGATACGACTCACCATTTCGAATCACTTGCTGCGAATCTATGTTATTCTGAAATGTTCGCTGTCAATAATAAAAAAAGAAGTAGAAGGTTGTCTGGGATTGGTCATAAAGGTAAAGGAGAATCGTAACGTATAGTCGAAGAAAGGATACACATAAAGGCCTGTCAGTTCTTATCCAGAACTCCTTTGAACATAAACTTACGTGGCAGCGACTGCAGGCAAACAATTTGCGAAGAGGGTTTCAAAGGAAATAGTTAAAGCACAGACAAGCAGCGTTAATGGGGTTTCGTTGTAACGGGAGCTTTTTTGGATGTTATAACGTGAAATTAAATGTGACCACACGTGCACGGTGTTCTTGGTTTTAATGCTAGAAATTAATTTACGAATGGATACAGACGGCGTTTGCTTAAGAAATATTCTCCTTTTCGTAATTTTTTTTATTTCTAGTGAATGAAATTTGTTGCAATTTATGGCATCTTATCGGTTTATATTAAAATTAAAACATGTGTAACATGACGGATTTGCGTTATCTACGACGTAAATAATTTTCACAGCATGGAATGATATATAATGACGTATATTTCGACATTAATTTTATATATTTATATAAATTGTGAAAATTAGAGTGCAACGTATCGTTGCAAACCAGACTTTGTGACGTATAGATAAAATATATTCTGAGTCAAACGCGAATTACACAATGAGTTGACGATTGTTCCTCATTAGGTGGAGTTGATATAAGTAAAATTCTCTCTATAATTCTGCTATGAAAGTATCTCCAGGTTGTTGATGCGTGGATTACCGTTGCAAATACAGTACAGTACTAACTGATAAGCATCGCATATTTATTATATTCCCATGCTACCAGTTTCAACAGAGTATTTAATGTTCATCGATATTCTCATTAAATGTTGGAATAATTTATACGGTATATTGGAATCGAATAAATCCAATTGATATTAAGAAGCAATCAAGAATATACTTACACAAATTTTTAAATAGGCAGTTATCAATTTCTTTCAAAATTGCTACAATATCAAAAAATGTATATATGCAGCTTTATTTATTCATTTATGTATTTTAATATGTTATGCATTTTGTTAGTAAATATTTCACACGATATGAAGAAATAATTACTAATTGCCTATGTATAATTTTCCGTTTCAATTTTATTTTAAGCAGTTTCTTAAAACATTAAGAATCTTCCGTGTTTGTTAAAATAAAAATAAGCTTTCTTGTAAAATGCAATGATATAAAGAACGCTGTACTTCTGCTCTGGTTTTCACTTGCTTTCTACATACGCCTATTTATACTATGAATATATCACAGAATACTTCTCAAGTGAAATTTGAATTTATTAATAAAGTTTATCAATAGAATTTGATGTTGAAAGCATTTTGAGCTATAGCGAATCGTAATAATAGAACAGAAATATGCAAGAATATTAATAAGGAAAGGATTAATATTATTGAAAATTCATACATTGAACGAATTTCGTCCAAATGCTACCTAACTTTACTGAAACATGTAATTGCACAATTATATCATCAAAAGATTATTACTCGTACAAACTAGTACAAATTAGGAAACACAAACAAACATACAATTTTACACGAAACAGGATAATTAATTTGTAATTTATAAAACATACCTGTCATTTGTTTTACTGCTAAACTTGTTATTATAATTCATGGAACTTTATCAATAAGTTATGATTCGCAAAGCTTCGTCAATAATATTAGTTCTACCATCCAAGACGACCTAAAAAATAGATTGATTTCTCACCGTGTAAAAAATAACGTTCAAGTACAAGTTTGCATTCGATCGTCGATCGGCGCACTTCAACTTTCCATGTTCGCTGGCTTTAATTATGTAAGAGCTGTTAACGTTTAATGTACATTCCGTTGATTAATCAATAGCATTCTATGATGAAATTGCTGTTCATAAGCCGAAATTAAATTACAACCTCGCCGAAGTTCCTCGAAATGTACCAGTTTCACGTTAAAGGATTGTTTGAACGGAATTCCTTCTTTTCACGAAAGTCAGCGATTCGTATCACGAATATGCATATAATCCAATTTTATACTGCTTGTCCCGTTGTGTTAAATTTCGACGCTTTAAGCTCGGTTTAAACGAGATTGACAAGACAAAGCGAGTGAACGATGAATATAATTTTGAGAAGAATACAAAAATGGAGAAAATAAGAATTAAACGTGGAACGTAGATAGCCAACCAGCTACGTCGAAATCGGAAAGATCCTGGGGAAACATTAATTAAAATCGCTATAGTGATGATGAAATGCGGTTCCTTGAAACAACCCGAATGATAATTGCGTTGCTTTGTGGAAATTGCGAGCAACCATTTTTCCTGGTTTCTCTTCTCTGCTCGCCATAAATTGATAAAAATTAAATTATACGAAGAGTGGACTTCTTCTTTGCTATTCATACTTCATTAAACGAGAAGAGGCTAGGAGATATAACGAAAATGAGCTTAACAGTTTACAGTTTGCGCTCAAGTAGTTTACGAAAGATTACACACCCTTGGCTAACATCTCGTTAAACGTTTTATGATAGCACGTTATTGTTTTAAAGTAAGAAGTTCTCTTGGTTAAATTTATAGACATTTTAATAATTAAAATGACAAACTAAAAGCAGCTGTATTATAATTTAATAAATTTCGCGTAGGCAAAGCTCTTTAATATATCCATACGAGTTTAAAGTAAATAAAAGCACGGATTCTTATTTTCTTAAGAACAGGAGTATCGTTTCATTTGTGTAATTCATTTCTAGATAGCGTCCAGCTGTTACAATTAAGGAATTAAAACGACTCTTTTTGAAAAGAACAGAATATGTGTTTGTTGGTACAATTTCGATTACTGTCTCTGGGATAGAAACGAACAAAACAACATTCTCTAATTAATCTTCGTCATGTAGTTTTTATCTTGGATGACCGAATGGACATGAATGTTGCAACTATGATTAATCACGATGTAGATGAAACTGAAGCTGAGATTTTTGTACATGTAACATTTATTCGACTAATTACGTGTCTTTTACGTTTATGAAAAATTACGCACAGAAATATTCTTATATTAACAAGGAATTGTGGAATTAATTTTTAAATAAATTCGTATTAATTATAGCATCATAATCATGTTGTATTATCAATATTATAAAAATTGAACGTTATTGCAATTTTGTTCAATGGAAATAGCATTATATTGGAAATATATTTTATTCATCGAGACACGTTTCACTATTTAAATTTGCAAACGTTAATGCTAGATTTAATGCTGATGTTGGTTTAACTATTTCTAAGGCTGTAGTTCGTTAGCTTTGATCTACTTATCCGCAAACAGATCTATTAACTTTTCTCAAAAGCGAACTCCTATGAAACGCGAGCAAATAAATTCGCAGATTTTACTTAATTTACATGAAGCATAGTTAAACAAGAGTAAAAATTAGAAGAACAAACAGTTAAACGTTCAATTACATTGGTTAATCTTTGAAAGTTTGTGTTAATTAAAAGTCAAGCAGCTCGGTGAAAGTTTAATTTAAATTGAAATGTCTGTTTTTCAGACGGAACGGTATGCTTTTGTAACTACCAGAATCATTTTTATAAGACTAATATCAAAAGACAATGGAAAGTTTTAACTATTGTAATCATACTTTAAATTCATTTCTTACACGTCATAATTGAATTGCAAATATTTACCCAATTACGGGAAAAAGTGCAAAATGTGTACGATGTACATAATATGCAAAAGTATATGAAATATTTAAAGTATTATGCTCGTCATAATTATTAGACGAAACGACTTCCTACTCAACTTATGCTTTTAATTATATGCATAAAAATATGAATTTGAATAAATATCTGCTATTCAATACTAAAAATATGGTTTCAAAGGTATAGGGAAATAAGATATTCAAAGGATGAGTCAGAACATGTGGGAACACATGGCAGGAGCTGATTCAGCACATTGAAATAAGAAAGGTTCATACAAAAATATGCCCGGTATGACATTGTTCTCGAATGATAGTTTATTTTGTATTGTAATAGTTGCTTATCTACCTTCAGAGAAATTGCTCGATCAGTGATTAGGTCCAGCTTCAATAGAAGCGTGAATGCATCGCATCAGAGATTACCGATTACTTGTTCGCATAGCTTATACGGATTTGTGGGTAACTTTAGTCATCACGTTGGTGGTTACGTTAACGTAACGAAAAGTTTTAATAATCATCTGACGTTTTATAAACAAGAAATTTTAAATGTCCTCGTAACCAATAAAAATAAATTTAGGTTCAGAGGGCGAGCTAGTCAGAAAATAAGGACAGCAAACCTATCTATTTGCTAGGAAATCGGTAATGTAACAAATGTCTAGCATAACAACTTAAGCTGTAACGCGAAAACAAGGTCATATCCGGTATATGTATACGTGAACTTCTCTTCTTATTTTAGTGCGCTGAGTCAGCTTCTATCGTACTTGCCACATGTTCTGACTTACCCTACATTTTTATAGCGATAAAAATGTAAAACATAAATAAAGGATATATGAATGTTGCAACAGTTTTACTAACATTAAGAAACGAAGAAAATACCAACATTTAATATTTTAATATTTCGCCTTCATTACTGTTAATAAATAATCTTCAGAAAGCTTCTCTCCATCGATTGAAAATATTTCAGTTGAATTATGATGATAATATGAAATGAGTTATGAAACAAAGTTACGTGATGGATTCCAATTGATGTTCAGATTAAAATCAATATACACCATTTGCATTCTTGCAAGTAAAGAAAGCTGTCGATTTTGATTGTATCATTCGTACCTTAAGAATAAGTTTATGGACAGATTAGATGCTTAATATTCAAATTTTTATTTACTGCCTGGGTTGAAAAATCAATTTGATACAAATATCCGCAAGCTCCGTTTTATCTTGATATCGCGATGCACAAATATATTCTCGCAGGAGAGCAAGTCTCAACAATGACATTTTGCATTACCCAGCGGCTTGTCATCTTGCC